>NC_092115.1:20132095-20334595 GCF_045679555.1 Salvelinus alpinus
TGACTCAGTTACACCAGCTCTGTCAAGAGTAATGGGCCAAAATTCACCCAACTTATTGTGGGAAGCTTGTGGAAGGCTACCTGAAACGTTTGACCCAAGTTAAACAATTTAAAGGCAATGCTACCAAAAACGAATTGAGTGTATGTAAACTTCTGACCCACTGGGAATGTGATGAAAGAAATAAAAGCTGAAATATATCATTCTCTCTAATATTATTCTGACATTTCACATTCTTAAAATAAAGTGTTGATCCTCATTGACCTAAGACGGGAGTAGAGAAATATAGGCATTACCCTGAGAAACCACTTGCCACCGCGTGATGTTAGACTCTGGGTCAGGATTCGGATGTAATTCTCTGCGATTCGTGCAAACAGGCTGTCCTGTATGCGTGCGTCTGGCTGGAGAGAAAAAACATGGCAGCCATTAATGTAACACCACTTGTGGTTTAAGTCTGTTGACAACTGCACTGCACTAGAGAATAAAAACATATGTGCATAAATGTGACTTTCTGTCAATGTCACCTGGAAGTGCTGTAGAAACAGCCACCAGAAGGAGTCGATGACAAAGTCCTCCATCATAGAAGAAGATAGGATGCTTTGGAACACTGCCTTGTACCTGGGCTACAGGACAGGATGGAGATGGAATGTTTCAAACATTAGTCAGATAATTATAATAGTTTGCTGACAATGTTGGAAATCATATTTGAAGTTCATGTTTATGAGCCATACTCTGTTTCCTTAGCCTGGTCCCAGATCTGTTTAACTACACATTTGGCATGACAAAAACCATAGTAGTTAGTTACAAAGACCAAACAGATCTGGAACCAGGTCAATATTTCCTTTCTTCAAAGTGACTAATGAAAAACAAAAACACTGATCCCCCTACCAAATGAAGAAGACTACAGCATATGCCTTGTAGTCCAGCGGATAAGAACCAAATATACCCGAGAAGTAGAAAACTTGTTACACTAATACAAGGAACATTTTGTACATGAGTGGCCTCCTCTGGCTCCAGAGCCTCAAAAGCCCACTTCTTAAAAACATCACCTTAAGGAACATTTTAAAGATTGGAGGCAGTCTGGGAAGCATGTTAGTCAACCAGAGCGGCCATTTTAATAAAATGGCTGCCATTCGGATTTCCTGTTCGAAGGAAATAGGGTAAAATCATTCCAAACAATATCAAAATTACTTTGTAATGTTACCCACCCACTAAATAAATCCCACAGATAATATTGAGAATAATTCTGATCATAAAATACTTTTAACACCTTCATGGTGCTCCTATTGAGGTCATTTTGACAATAATCCAGTGGCAAAAATAATAATTGAATATGACAAAGCCACCAAATTCCACAAACAGCTGGGGCATGTCTAAATAAGTATTTTGGCTATAGTGTCATCACCGACTTTTTAATATGGCCACCAACCAGCTGCATGGGGCCACATTGGACTAGATTCAGTTAGCCATATCTGCATAAATATTTGGCAGGGGTGTAATGTACTTAAGTAAAAATAATTGAGTAGTCATTTGGGGGTATGTGTACTATACTTGACTATTTATATTTTTTGCCAACTTTTACTTCATTACATTCCTAAAGAAAATATGTACTTTTACTCCATACATTTTCCCTGACACCAGAAAGTACTCGTTACATTTTGACAGGAAAATGGTCCAATTCACACACTTATCAAGAGAACATCCCTGGTCATCCCTGCTGCCTCTGATCTGGCAGACTCACTAAACACAAATGCTTCATTTGTAAATTATGTCTATGTTGGAGTGTGCCCATGCTATCGTCAATATAAGGAATTTGAAATGATTTATACTTTTACTTTTGATACTTAAGTATTTTTAAAACCAAATACTTTTAGACTTTTACTCAAGTATTATTTTACTGAGTGACTTTCACTTTTATTTGAGTCCTTTTCTTTTAAAGGTATACTTTTACTCAACTGTGACAATTGAGTACTTTTTCCACCACTGATAATTGGTACATACAGCCAAATGATGGATTAAAATGTTTGACGGGAAAATGTTAAAAAAATTAAAACTTAAAAAATTGTCTGGAAAACACAATAAAATTGCCAAAAAGTTCCAGATATACAAATCCTTTAAACGTTTAGTAAAAAAGTGGTGAAGTGGTGTTTTTTGTAATGTTTTCATGGCTAGTTCCAAAACTTTACATGTAAACACTCTAAAATTAATATGGGTGTTCCCTGAAGTCTACTTTTTGCAATGATATATAATATGATATTCTGTTTTGTGTACATTTGATGAAATGTGACAGGAAACCTGCCTAGTACACATCACTTTAGGAAAAATCACATAGGAATGTATTATGTCCAGCAGAGAGACAGGTAACCCATTTTAACAAAATCATTTTATGAGGAGACCTTTCGGCCTTCAAACAAAGTAAGTAAAAGTCTAAACAAAGATGTTTAGCTATAGTGCCACTGAGATTTAACCTATTATACACAGTGGTGTAGTGCTATTTTTTTAGGTGAGCGAGCGGAAAAGAATCTCAATCAACGTTTGCAGAGTAGCCTGTTGAATAATATCATTTTATATGCATGAAACACATCATTCAAATACAACGTCTGCCTATGCCTACACACATTGACTTGAATAAATGTTTGTACATTTAACATCTTCTTGAGTGATGTGAGTAAATACATTTCAGAGCAGATGTAACAAGCTACAGACTAGCCTACCTGTAGTGTTTCCATTGGGATGCTTAACCAATTTTTTAGCAGCCATACTGGAATTGACCGCCAGGGGTGTAATGGACAATCTGTGATGACAGTATAGCCACAAATACTTATTTAGACATGCCCTAGCTGTGTGTGAAATTTGGTCTCTATCACATAATCCACAATTTCCTCATGTAGCCGCTAGACTATGGTCACAATGACCTCAATATGACCACTATTAAGGTCTTAAGAGTACATTATGATTATTGTCTATATTATCTGTGGGGTTTATTTAGTGGATAGATAGTCATTCTGATATTGTTTGGAACGAATTTACCCTATTTTCTTCTAACAGGAAATCCGGATGGCAGACATTTTATTAAAATGGTCACCCTGGTTGACTGACAGGCTTCCCAGACTGCCTCCAATCTATAAGATGTTCCTTAATAACCTGTCTAGGACTGGGGTTCCGCTTGCCAACAGCCAATGATATTGCAGGGCACCAAATTCAATCAACAGAAATCTCAAAATTAAATTTTCTCAAACATACAAGTATTAGACACCATTTTAACGATAAAATTCTCGTTAATCCAACCACAGTGTCCGATTTCAAAAAAGCTTTTCGGCGAAAGCAGAACATATCATTATGTTAGGTCAGCAACTAGTCACAGAAAGCATACAGCGATTTTCCAACCAAAGAGAGGAGTCACAAAAATCTGAAATATTGATAAAATTATTCACTAACCTTTGATATTCTTCATCAGATGACACTCCCGGGACAACATGTTACACAATACATGTATGTTTTGTTCGATCAAGTTCATATTTATATCCAAAAACCTCAGTTTACATTTGTCTTTGCCTCCAAAACATCCCGTGAATTTGCACAGAGCCACATCAAATCATAGAAATACTCATAATAAAAATTGATAAAAGATACAAGTGTTATTCACAGATTTAAAGATATGCTTCTCCTTAATGCAACCGCTGTGTCAGATTTTTTTTTTTAAATACGTAAAAAGCAAACCATGCAATAATCTGAGTACGGCGCTCAGAGACCAACACAACCCAAGAAGATATCCGCCATGTTGGAGTCAACATAAGTCAGAAATAGCATTATAAATATTCACTTACCTATGATGATCTTCGTCAGAATGCACTCCCAGGAATCCCAGTTCCACAATAAACGTTTGATTTGTTCCATAAAGTTAATCATTCATGTCCAAATAGCTCCTTTTGTTAGCACGTTTGGTAAACAAATCCAAACTCACAACGCGTGTGCAAGTCCAGCGGAAAGTACAGACGAAAAGTCCAACAAGTTATATTACAGGTCGTAGAAACATGTCAAACGAAGTATAGAATCAATCTTTAGGATGTTTTTAACATAATTCTTCAATAATGTTCCAACCGGAGAATTCCTTTGTCTTCAGTAAAGCAAATGGAACAGAGCTCGCTCTCACGTGAACGAGCGTCACGAGCTCAAAGCATTCTGCTAGACCTCTGACTCATTCCCCTCTCCTTCGGCCCCACTTCACAGTAGAAGCATCAGACAAGGTTCTAAAGACTGTTGACATCTAGTGGAAGCCTTAGGAAGTGCAACATGACCCATATCCCACTGTATCTTCAATAGGGAATGAGTTGAAAAACGACCAACCTCAGATTTCCCACTTCCTGGTTGGATTTTTTTCTCAGGTTTTTGCCTGCCATATGAGGTCTGTTATACTCACAGACATCATTCAAACAGTTTTAGAAACTTCAGAGTGTTTTCTATCCAAATCTATCCAAATACTAATAATATGCATATATTAGCAACTGGGACTGAGTAGCAGGCCGTTTACTCTGGGCACGCTTTTCATCCAAACGTGAAAATGCTGCCCCCTATCCATAAGAAGTTATTAAGGTATCTAGTATTGGTGTACTAAGGTTGATACTCGTATCATAAAATGGAACAATTATTTCACCTATCCGCTGGACTATTGATACAGTGCTGTTTAGTACCTTGTCAGTGAGGTGTGGCTGTGCCCTCACTACGTGGGTAATGATGGTAGAGAAGGTGTTGCTGTGTGGCAGGGGCATGGGCATGTCGTCTCTGAACCCTGGGTACTGATACAGCTCCACCAGCTTGGGCATGCCCACTTCACGCTGAGGGTACGAGAGAGAAAGCAGATAGATACACATTAAACCATCTCAGCGGGAAAGAAATGTGATTTCCCATGGCATCTTCTTCTGCCTGCTGGGATAACACACATTGCTATTTGAACATACACAAATGACCAACATAAAATCCCATTAGAATTCTCAGTTTAAACTTGGTATGCAGTATTGTCTCTTAATTCAAACAGAAACAAGTCTGTTGAATATGTAATTTACACGAGTTGAATGGGTCAGAAGAACCTATTCCAGTAATTACATTATGTATACAGGATAACAATGTGACCAACCAGCTTCAGTGTTCTCAACGAGGACAGCTCTCACTGATTATGGATGATTATTGATCAAAATTACCATTTACATAATAGGCAATCACATTTGGGTTTCACAGGCGATACGTCACACCTCCTCAACACCATCCTCCTCCCTCTGTCAATTGTGAGCCCTGACCTTTTCAGCTGGCATGTTGCGCCTGCGATTCTGCAGCGACGTGGACGAGTCCTGCTGGGACGACAGCCGCGTGATCTTTGACCCCGCCTTGTCTTGTCTGTCTGGAGGGAGGGAGGAGAGATATCACATTATTACTTAACCCTGTATCAAACCATTAGACCATTGCTAAAATTCTGTTTCCCTTTTCCTATTCCTTGAAACTATAAGAAGACATAAGAATTGTTTGAAATGTCAAGAACCCATAAGAAACCATGTGTCCATACCTTTGCCCTCTGTGATAGCAGCTAGGTGAGTATGTAGCGTCTGTCCGCAGTCATAACCCATCTGAAAAACACAGCTTCCACGTCATGATACAAAGACTATACTATGAGGTGTGTGTGTGTGTGTGTGTGTGTGTGTGTGTGTGTGTGTGTGTGTGTGTGTGTGTGTGTGTGTGCGTGCGTGCGTGCGTGCGTGCGTGCGTGCGTGCGTGCGTGCGTGCGTGCGTGTGCGTGCGTGCCCTACACTCACAGAGCTGAAGAGGGGAGGCAAACGGGCAATCCTTGCACTGAGGGTCCCTATTGAACCCACCAAACAGGCTGTCACACCCCCGTAAAGGACAAACAGAAATTCACACTGTATTATTTCAATATTTATCAGTCATATCATAACATAACAATGAGGTAATTGGAGAGAAGTGTGTGGGACAGTGAGGAACACTAATGTACATCACCATGATTGTGTAAACTATTTCACTTAGGCCTACTGAATGGGAACACTGCATGTTTTCAATAGGCTAGGCTATTGCCTCCCTAACATTAGCTGAGTTTAGTCCACGATATGATACAGGGATCTAAACTAGAGCTACCCGAACATGTGAAAAGGATACAGGCTGGAGTGCGTGAGGACTCTTGTAGGCTCTCCTTCTTGCTTCGAGCAGTGACAGGGTTCTCGCTCACGTCCTCCTGGTACACCACGATGGGTGCGCACTGCTCACTGATATCCGCCATTGTTGACCTCTGCCACTACCGCAACTGCCCCCTCAGCAACAAACCTAGGGACACGGCTGGTGCATAGCGTCATTTTAAGTTCTCAATAAATTCCAAAGCCTATCAAACCCTCTCTATAAGCCTATATCAACACAGCAGGAAAAACAGCATGACATTGACATTTCTTACATTTTGATCACAGCAAAAGGAAGGTAACATTGCCACTACCTTGCTCTCCAACCAAGGAGCATGAATTGAGGAGCAAACTGAATCAGACAAAAAGGAAATACATTGGAGGCCAGTGGGAATTAATAAAAGTGCTTCTTTATTGATAAAACCAGCGCATTTTGGCCTTTCATCCTTCAGCCTTCATTGGTATTTACAGAAGGAATATGAAGGTGTATTTTATTTCAAATGACCTCCTACGGCTTCCAATAGGTCATGCTATGTCTATAAACAACTGGTCAGATTTTTGCAACCCAATCACATAGTTTTATTTTGTATTCCCATTGTGATTGATCCTTGAACCCATATGAGGCCATTTTGATATTAGTATTTTATGCATCAACCAATGGAGGTCATGTTTGTTATGGGTGCAAGATGGCACGTTGATGCTATCTGTTGGTAAATGTTCATTACTGCAACACCAGTGTTTTACCAGTGTACTGCATATACCCTTGCAATGTGCTGACACAACTGGTTACTTGCATCAGTGACACTGTCTCGTCATTTAACATCCAAACATGACCACCGCAAATCAGAGCGAACTGTTTGGGTTTACAAAAAATTCAACTGAGTAAAATATTGCCGGATTTCACCTTAACTACAGTGAGTTTGCTAGTTAGCAATTAGCTTCAGTGTTGTTAGCATCAGATAGACATGGCTGCTAACATTCCCCCTCCCGCCATTATGAAGCTCAGCAGAGATTGGAGCACGAACTGGGATACGTCCAGAAGAGAATGGGAGGACTATGCACCAGCTACTGGACTTCTGGAAAAGGATGATGATGCAGTGGCTGCCACTTTGAGGACTATAATGGCCGCTGAATCTTGACATCTATACAACCACAACCTGAACCTAACAGCAGCTCAGCAAGGTAACACAACAGCTATTTTTGATGCTCTTGAACACAACTTTAAACCAGCAAAGAATGTTATCTATGAGTGTTATGTTTTTGGCTGTTGTAAACAGGAGGATGGGGAGTCCATTTACAGCTTTGTCACCAGGCTAAGGGAAAAGGCAGCTACATGTGAATATGGTGCTTTAAGAGACAAACTGATCAGCGATAAGATAGTGCTCGGCATAGCTGATGAAGGCACGTGCAGACGTTTGCAGAGAGCACGGGACCTGACACTGGTCTTGGCAGTGGAGACATGCCGTGCGGCAAAGATTACTCTTATACGGATGAGGTCCGTGGTGTTCGAAAGGTAGCATATGGACAATGTCAATGCTACATTCAGGCAGCCAGCTAAGAAATTCCCCTTTGCCACAGCTAATGCTAATACTACAGCCAACTCTGCAATAGACAGCCCCTATACGTGCGGATATTGTGGCATTTCTCACAGATGTGGAAAAGAACACTGCACAACCTATGGGAAAATGTGTAAAATCCTGTGGCACAGCTAATCACTTCGAACGGGTCTGCATGAAGAGCAAGAGAAAGGAGGGTAAAGTGCACTCCATTGAAACAGACACAGATGAAGGGAACAACAGCACTGAGAACCACAACAATGCCAGCTAGATTCTGAGGCCACATGCCTTAAAGACAAAAGGAGGCTTGCGCCCAGAGACAAACACACACAGAGTAGCACCAAGCTGAAACTGTATTCAGGCCAGCTGATGACCTGTTTAGGCCTGTGTGTGACAGAGTGTGATGTGCTTTGCCAGAAACACATCCTTAAGTTTGAAATAGTTGAGGCTAGTCAACAGCCATTACTGTCAGGGTCAACATGTAAGCACCTCGGGCTTATTAACTTCACCATCCCAGCAGACCTTAACACTATAGACAAAGTCCAGGCTGGGCCTCTAAGCAAAAAGACACTCCAAAGCAAATACCATAATGTCTTCAATGCCCCGGTCTAGTCAGTTCCCGGGCAAAGTACACTTTGAGTTGGATGCAGCAATCTAGCCAGTTCAGTGTGCACCTCGCAAAGTACCAGTGGCCCTGAAAGCAGCTGTGAAGGCTCAGCTCGACAAATATGAAGCAGATGGCCACATCACATCTGTCACCGGGCCTACAGACTGGATTAGTAATATGGTTATCTTCAAGAAACCAGACAAGCTACAGCTATGCATTGATCCTTAACATGTCAACCGGGCTCTGCGATATTCATATTAAATTAAGCCCATGTTCTTTACAAGTTCCCGAAGGCCAGTCTTCACGCTCGTGGACGCCAGAGTTGCCTTCCTGCAGTGCAAACTTGACGAGCCCAGCACCTGCATGACCACCTTTTGGACACCCTGGGGTAGGAAGTGGTGGTTGAAGCTCCCGTTTTGTGTCTCCTTGGATCCAGATGTGTAGCAGTGGAAAACGCACAAGCTGCTGGTTGGACTCAGTGGCGTGGAACCCATAGTAGATGACATCATCGTAGTGGGCTGTGGGGACAATGTTGAGGTGACCGACCATGACCATGACTCCAAGCTGCTGGCCCTGATGGACAGATGCAGACAGGTCAAGCTAAGGCGAAGCATAAAAAATCTTCAGTTAAAAGTGCTAGAGGTCCGCTTTCACAGGCACATCTTGTCCTCCATCTGATTGATTCAGAGAATGTGAAGGCTGTCTTGGACATGCCACCCCACCCATCTGACGTGAGTCAGTGCAGTGCAGAACTTCGTCGGATTTGTCACCTACCTGGTCAAGTTCCTGCCACGGCTCTCTGAGGTTTCAAAGCAACTAAGGAGGCTCATGGACAAGGACACCATCGGCATTGGCTTCCAAAACACAACACAGCGGTGAGGAAAATAAAGTAACTGATCACCCAGACACCTGTCCTGCGATACTACGATGTGTAAAAACCTGTCACGATTCAGAGTGACTCGAGCCAGTATGGACTGGGCTGTTGCGACAGGTAGCCGAGCAGTTAAGAGCATTGGGCCAGTAGCCGAAAGGTCACTGGATCGAATTCCTGAGATGGCAAGGTGGAAAAATCTGCAGTTCTGCCCTTGAGCAAGGCAGTTAATCCCCAACACCAACTGCTCCCCGTATGCCGATGATGAGGATGTGGATTAACGCAGCCCCACACATGTGTCTGATTCAGAGGGGTTGGGTTAAAAAAGTTGTGCAACTGACTAGGTATCCCCCCATTCCCCTTCCCTTCATGCAGGAGGGCCAGCCTGTGCCATTCGCCTCTAGGGCACTCACTGCGGTCATCCCCCTCTTCAAAGGGGAGACACTCTAGACCCAAACTGCTACAGACCTATATCTGCCTATACCTGCCTTTCTAAGGTCTTCCAAAGCCAAGTTAACAAACAGATCACCGACCATTTCGAATCCCACCATACATTCTCCGCTATGCAATCTGGTTTCCGAGCTGGTCATGGGTGTACCTCAGCCATGCTCAAGGTCCTAAACAATATCATAACCGCCATCGATAAGAGACAATACTGTGCAGCTGTATTCATCAACCTGGCCAAGGCTTTCGACTCTGTCAATCACCACATTCTTATCGGCAGACTCAACAGCCTTGGTTTCTCAATTGACTGCCTCACCTGGTTCACCAACTACTTCTCAGACAGAGTTCAGTGTGTCAAATCGGAGGGCCTGTTGTCCGGACCTCTGGCAGTCTCTATGGGGGTGCCACAGGGTTCAATCCTCGGGCCGACTCTTTTCTCTGTATACATCAATGATGTCGCTCTTGCTGCTGGTGATTCTCTGATCCACCTCTACGCAGATGACACCATTCTGTATACTTCTGGACCTTCTTTGGACACTGTGTTAACTAACCTCCAGACGAGCTTCAATGCCATACAACTCTCCTTCCGTGGCCTCCAACTGCTCTTAAATGCAAGTAAAACTAAATGCATGCTCTTCAACCGATCGCTGCCCACACCTGCCCGTCCATCCAGCATCACTAATCTGGATGGTTCTGACTTAGAATATGTGGACAACTACAAATACCTAGGTGTCTGGTTAGACTGTAAACTCTCCTTCCAGACTCACATAAAGCATCTCCAATCCAAAATGAAATCTAGAATCGGTTTCCTATTTCGCAACAAAGCATCCTTCACTCATGCTGCCAAACATACCCTCATAAAACTGAATATCCTACCGATCCTTGACTTCGACGATGTCATTTACAAAATAGCCTCCAACACTCTACCCAGCAAATTGGATGCAGTCTATCACAGTGCCATCCGTTTTGTCACCAAAGCCCCATATACTACCCACCACTGCGACCTGTATGCTCTCGTTGGCTGGCCCTCGCTTCATATTCTTCGCCAAACCCACTGGCTCCAGGTCATCTATAAGTCTTTGCTAGGTAAAGCCCTGCCTTATCTCAGCTCACTGGTCACGATAGCAGCACCCACACGTAGCATGCACTCCAGCAGGTATATTTCACTGGTCACCCCCAAAGCCAATTCCTCCTTTGGCCGCCTTTCCTTCCAGTTATCTGCTGCCAATGACTGGAACGAACTGCAAAAATCACTGAAGCTGGAGACTCATATCTCCCTCATTAACTTTAAGCACCAGCTGTCAGAGCAGCTCACAGATCACTGCACCTGTACATAGCCCATCTGTAAATAGCCCACCCAACTCCCTCATCCCCATACTGTAGTTTATTTTGCTCCTTTGCAACCCAGTATCTCTACTTGCACACTCATCTTCTGCACTATCACTCCAGTGTTTAATTGCTATATTGTAATTATTTCGCCACTATGGCATATTTATTGCCTTACCTCCCTTATCCTACCTCATTTGCACACACCGTATATAGACTTTTTAAATTTTATTATTGACTGTATGTTTGTTTATTCCTGTAATAGTGCCTGTGTGTAGCTGGTGTAGAGGAGTCAGGCGCAGGACAGCAGATATGAGTAATAAACGTAATTTACTCAAATATACACAAATGCAACACAATAAATCGAGCCCACAACAACGGACCGTATTACAAACAAACAATCACTCACAAACAACCATGGGGGAACAGAGGGTTAAATAATTAACAAGTAATTGTCACGCCCTAACCTGAGATATCTCTATTTTCTTTACAAAATAGGTTAGGTTAGGTCAGGGTGTGACTAGGGTGGGTACGTTAGGTTTTGTATTGTCTAGGGTTTTTTGTATGTCTAGGGTCTTTTTAGGTCTAGGTGATTTGTATGTCTATGGTGGCCTGATATGGTTCCCAATCAGAGGCAGCTGTTAAGCGTTGCCTCTGATTGCGGATCATATTTAGGTAGCCATTTCCCTTTGGTGTTGGTGGGTTCTTGTCTATGTGTAGTTGCCTGTCAGCACTCGTTTTGTATAGGTTCACATGTCGTTTTGTTATTTTGGTTAGTTTGTTCAGTGTTCATTCTTATTATAATAAAGAATGTACGCACACGACGCTGCGCCTTGGTCCGATTCATACGACGAACGTGACAGTAAATGGGGGATTGAAACCAGGTGTGTAAGACAAGGACAAAACAAATGGAAAATGAAAAGTGGATCGGCAATGGCTAGAAGGCCGGTGACGTCGACCGCCGAACGCCGCCCGAACAAGGAGAGGAACCGACTTTGGCGGAAGTGGTGACAATTCCATGTGTAACTCTGTGCTGTTGTTTGTGTTGCACTGCTTTGTTTTATCTTGGCCAGGTCGCAGTTGTAAATGAGAACTTGTTCTCAACTGGCCTACCTGGTTAAATAAAGGTGAAATAAAAAAACTCCAACACAGCAGACCTACGCTCAGATAGAGGAGTGCCTCAGCATTGTGTTTTAATGCGAACGCTTCCACCACTACCTGTACGGGTGCGACAACATCACAGCAGAGACAGATCACAAGCACCGTATTGCTATATTCAGCAAGGCTCTCCTGAACGCCCCAAAATGACTGCAGAACATGCTACTGGCCTACAAAAATACAACCTCAAGGTGGTGTATAAGCCAGGGCCGGAGATGTATGCGAGTGACAGGCTCAGCAGGGCTACTGCATCAGGCATTTACACACGCTCCATGCATGAACAACACGCAGCGTGCAGCTTACAAACAGAGCAAGTGGATGATGAACTCATCAACCAGGCTGACTACCTCAATGTTACGGACCAGCGCCTTATACAAATCAGACAGCACACAGACAGGGAAGAGCACCTCCAGACATTGAGGTCTGTGATTCTGATGGGCTGGCCAGACTGCAAGGAAGAAACTGCTTTAGCCATCAGAGAATATTGGCCAGTCAGAGAAGAGCTCATTGTTCAAAATGAGGTGCTATTCAAAGGTCTAAGAGTCGATATCCCCCGGTCCCTGCGCCCTGAGATGCTGGCGTGTGTGCACTCAAGTCACATTGGGGGTAAGGCCTGTTACAAACAAGCATGTGACACACTGTATTGGCCAGGAATGCAGAGTGAAATAAAGGACTATGTCAGCAAATGCACAATCTGCAATGTACACCCTATTGAGCAACAGAGAGAGACAATGATGTCCCACGAGCTACCGATGCAACCCTGGCAGATAGTAAGTCTAGATCTCTTTCAGCACAGAGGCAAATACTTCCCTGTTAGCTGATCATTACTCAGCAGAGTCAACAATCAAGCGCTCAGTTTGCCCACTATGCCCAGGCAGATGAGGTCATCTCAGATAATGGAACCCAATTCGCTTGCTTTGTGTTCTGGAAATTTGCTGCAGAATGGGAATTCATGCACCTCCTTGCCACGACACCCAAAAGCTCATTGGAAGGCCGAGTCGGTGGTCAAAATCGCAAAGAACCTCTGCAAAAACACGGATGCCTGAAAAGCAGTTATACAGTGACGCAATACACCAGCGGAAGGCATGGATAGCCAACCTAATCTCATAGTTTCACATCAGAATTTGCCGTAATTGGATGAATGTTGATTTTTGACCAATTAATTCCACGTGGCTATAGGGTTAATTCCACGTGGCTACAGGGTTAATTCTGTGTGGTTACAGGGTTAATTCTGTGTGGTTACAGGGTTAATTCTGTGTGGTTACAGGGTTAATTCTGTGTGGTTACAGGGTTAAAACAGAAACAACTCAAAGGGTTAAGTTGAGGTATTAATTCTGAGTGGTTAATGTTAGGGCTATGGTTTGGTGAAGGCTTAAAACTAAATAATTAAAAACAATGCGCTGTTTCCATTAAGCATCATCAAGTAGTCTCCCTGCTTGCTAGAGAATTGTGAACTGCCTTGTTTGAGCCCAGTACCGTGCCAACATAAAAATACAAAAATTGGGGAGCGTCGACAAAGGCATATATCAACGGCTCTTTCTTGTGACCAGCCTGGGATAGCAGGCCGGCTAAGCGCTTAAAAGCAGCTCTATACCAGGGGACCAGACAGGCCTCTGGAGATTCGGAAAGTTGCACCACACTTCTACTTGGTCGAAGTGAATGGATCATTGTACCGTCATAACAGGGTTAATCTCTTGGTTGCTGAGCTAACACCTACTCAGAACCCAGACGATCATAGGTGTCGCATGACAAATGACGGACACCCAGCAAGTCACATCGGGCATGAGGCACTGGGCGAAGAACCAGCGGATCACAGGGCGGCAGCTCCCTCTACCAATCAACACTCCCCTCAGACTGTCAGGTGACACGCCTGTGCATGATCCCCAGAGTCCTGACAGAACAGCCCCCAGTCTTTTCATGCTGTGGACGGCTGTCCCAGCCATCTAAGATACTTAGTCAGTAGGTTTCCTATATGGACTGTTGACAGAGTAAAAAAATATATAATAAATAATTTTTAAAAAGAAGACAAGAAGACAGAATGCACTGAGTATCTTTACTGAAGACTTGACTATCATTTAAAAAAGGGAAAAGTGAAGAGACTGAGACAAATGGACTCAATATCATAATTTGTTGTTCATTTTATATCTGAAAAAGCCCAAACCTTTCATGTTGGATATTAATACTAGGTTTGTTGTGTTAGTGAATAGACAATCCCGTCCTTTTTCTAAAAGGGAAGACGTTATGGGTGTAAGATGGCACGTTGATGCCATCTGTTGGTAAATGTTCATCACTGCACCACCCAGTGTTTTACCAGTGTACTTCATATACCTGGATGTATTGAAATGTTCTGAACAAGACTGATTCCTCGCATCCACGACCGGCCTGCTCATTAGGCAGGACTAGGCGGCCGCCTATGGCGGAAGATTGACGAAGGCGGCATTTTCTGAGCTAAACTGACCTAGTCACACCTCCAAAAACAACTCATAAAACCTCATAATTCTGCCCCTAAACAATGACAATTTTTAGGTGAGCGTTAATGCCGCCATGTGATAAGCTGTGCCCACTTTGTCAAAGGCAGGGGCCTTGTTCATTCCCAACGCGCCTCTCCAGGGTGCTGTTGGAGAGACGCATCGCTGCGGCACTCTACCAACATTCCCTCAAAGAATGATCTAATCTAAATCATGTAGCAGATATGGGATATGGTAGAAAGAGTATGTGGCCTTTTATGAAGCCTACAGAATGGAGATAAAATGTATGACAATGTAATGAGATGGGACACTTTCCTACATCAGGTTTCTCTGATCAACTAGCCTAACCTAAATGGCGCCAAATCAAATAAAAAATGTCATGTTAACAAACAACATATCCTAAAAACAGGACAGGTCAAATTAAAATGGACAATATGGAATGGACAATCACAACTGTTCTCCAGGAGTTTCACCCCATTGTCAGGATCAGTGGTTTCAAGTTTCTATCTGTCAATTTTTGACAAGCTGCATTTCCCGCTGTGTAAACACATTGCAAATAGGCTCACGATAACTGCTGATGAAGTTGGGTAGCTGATATTCAGAGCATAAATAGCCAAATTGATTAATAACAGAAATCAGGATTAATAAATCCAATGACACTACCTGTTTTACAAATGGCGGGACTACAACATGGATCGGCATTTATAAAATTCCATTGCAGTCTGACATGGTAGGCTACACACCAGTAAACACAAGCTGACGTCTTTATTAGTGTTTTACAAACGGTACCACATAGATGGGCATTCATAACATTTGATTTCAGGCAACACTGTAGGCTACACCTCAGTAAACACATACCAACACCAACGCCTTTTGCATGTTTTTTTTAATGCAATCCGGACCGGCCTTGATTTCCACATCCACGGACATTGGTCCGGCCTGGACCAAATCTGAACCAATCATAGGTGTCTAAGTTTGGTTCAGATTTTGTCGGGTATGGACAAGCCTTGATTTGGCCCAAACATAGACGTCGATAAATTACGTATTTTCAACTTTAATTCAGAACCAAAAATGAGCCTGATTTCAACATCCGGAAATTAAGTATTTTCAACCTTCATTCAGAACCGATAATGATTTCAATATTCTGAAAAAACTTTTTTTTCAACGTCCTAGAAAATATTAATTTTAAGCATACGGAAAATAAGTATTTTCCCCATTCATTCAGCACCTTCATTCAGCACCTAAATTGAACCTAACTTCAACGCCTGGAACATTTTAAACATCTGAAAAAAACGGAAAGGACCAGCCCTGCTCGGGTTATTTAATGCTGCATTCAAAACAACTGGGAACTAGGAAATCGCGACTTCTGACTTCAGCGTATTCAAGACAACTGGGAACTCCATTTTTTTAAGATCATCCACCTCGGAATTCTATATCGGAAACTCTGGCATCTTTCTTTAGCTCCGACTTTCTGACCTGAAGATCACTAACACCATTTTTTGAACTCGTTTTTTAAGAGTTCCCAGTTGTCTTGAGAGCAGCATATATGTGGTTAGCTGATACGTAAAATACCTATCCAGGCGTTGCAAAATCTGGCCGGTGTCAGCAACGCCTGGGCAAAGGAACGCGTCAATAATGTGATTAGCTGATATAAAATACCTATGTCCCCCAAAACCTCAATTTCTGTCTATCTGTATAAAAAAATCCAGATAGACTATAAAAAGGGCCAAAATGCGGTAGTGTTCTAGTGCCCTCTAAGAGTTTTGGAATTTCCTCTTCCTTTTTTTTTGTTACCACGCAATGTGCAACTTATTCTATTAAAGTATAATGGACGCCTATTTTGGACAGCAAATCTAGGAAGAAAAACTACTGTCTAATCATATGAGGTGCTGAAAGCCGTATATCTCTCCATTGACGAAGTGTTTGATTAGAAGTTACCTACGTCAATTTGCCTGGCTGTATAACCCCTGTCCAGTCGTCCTGTCCCCTCGTACTGAAATTCACGCAGCTCTGTGTGTGGAATTCAAGAGCGCGTTACCGAGGAAACCCTGTGACGCCATCCAACAAATATTGCAGACAAAGACAGGCCTATTAGTCTAAATACTCTACTAACATAAAAGCTGTTAGAATTATAAGTGTATGTATGTCCCTTAAGGTCCCTGTATAATGTGATATTGTACCCCCTAGCCCAATTGTCCGTTGTATATTATTCATATATACTTGTGTTCCCACATGTACTTCCTGTATTGATTTGTTGTTAATCATATATTTTTTTTTTTTTACTTAACTTTTTTTTATTTTATAAAAATTCAAAGACAGGCCTACTAGTAACCAGAGCAATGATTGTATATGAACCAGAGTCTTGTATTTAGAGAGTTGGGCCAATGCAGTTTCTACAGGTAGTTACATGACACTTAAACATTATATTGCGGCCATGTTAGCTCCTCATTAAAATTACATGGGAATAAAAGAAATGTAAACTATAAAACAGAATGTCTAGACTGAGCATTATGATGTATTTACATGACACTAACTACAACAATCTATGGTAGCCATGTTAGCTTCCCATTAAGCACAATAGATGTACATGTTAGCTTCCCATTAAGCACAATAGATGCGGTAAAGAGCTCAATAGAGTTTGACCAAAAGTAAGAAAATACCATGGAATCCCGTGGGGGAAAGATCCCGAGTCTCCTCATTGGCTCCCAGCAAAACTAGCCTACATTTAGGCTATTGTTTATGCCTTGAGTGTGCAAAACATTAGGACTTGGTCTTTCCATGACACAGACATAGAATCCAGGTGAAAGCCATGATCCCTTACTGATGTCACCTGTTAAATCCAGTTCAGTCAGTGTAGATCAGGGGTCTCCAACCTTTTCTAACACGAGAGCATTTTTTTTTAAATGAAACATTGCAAGCTATATATTTTTTTATATAGCACTCAAATAAAATAAAATTGTATTGGTCAAATGCGCAGAATACAACAGTGATATGCTTACTTACGAGCCCCTAACCAACAGTGCAGTTTCAAAAAATACGGATAAGAGATAAAAGTAACAAGTAATTAAATAGCAGCAGTAAAAAAGAACAATGCTTTTTTAAGCCAATAGTGGCTAACCAGGGTTGGGATAATGTGACGTGGCTTTGATTGGATAGTAGCCGGGAGCTTTATGTTTATGACAGTTTGCAATGGAACACATGAAAAAATGCATGTACTTTCAGAATTGATTGGCGAGCTATTCATAAGTGGGCTGCGAGCTACTGGTAGATTGCGATTTACTTGTTGGAGACCCCTAGTGTAAATGAAGGGGAGGAGACAGGTTAAAGATGGATTTCTAAGCCTAGAAACAATTGAGAAATGTATTGTGCATGTTTGCCATTTAGAGGGTGAATCGGCAAGACAAAAGTGCCTTTGAACGGGGTATGATAGTAAGTGCCAGGCGCACCAGTTTGAGTGTGTCAAGAACTGCAACGCTGCTGGGTTTTTCACGCTCAACAGTTTTCTGTGTGTATCAAGAACGGTCCACCACCCAAAGGACATCCGGCCAACTTAACACAACTGTGGGAAGCATTGGAGTCAACATGGGCCAGCATCTGTGGAATGCTTTCGACACCTTGTAGTTCATGCACCAACGAATTGAGGCTGTTCTGAGGGAAAAATGTGTTCCCAATATTTTGTACACTCAGTGTATGTGTATTTCCTCCTATGTTGAGGTAAAAAGTATAATGCTTGTATGGATGTCAACCTCAACACATGTTCATGTAATCGTTACCAATCAACTGCATTAAGTTAAATATGACTTTGACTACCATCACCAATTTCTGTTTGCTAGCTATGCTAACCAGCTTACAGTATAGGAACGGGAGTTAGCATTTAGCAGTCACTTCTTCTCAAACTGAAAAGGGACAACTTCTACATGTTATGCAGGGAAAACAGTCAAATAAATCAAAATTCGACTAAAGTAACCACATTATGGACCTGTTGAATGTGGGCCATGGACTCTACTGCATTTATACATGGGAAATATATTGTATATTACAATGCTATGTAACTGAATGTGTAGAATTAACACAATATTCCAAATTCAAAAAATTAGCATAACTCTAAATATATGTCTCTGCTGGTAACTAACCCCAGCTTGTCTGTGCAACAGAGCTATTTCCCATATCCCCTCACCAATAAAAGTGAAGATTGATATATGTCTCACACCTAAAGGCAATCTATAACCTAGTATTTTAATTACTGCATTATTATAATTTTACCCTATAATTTTGTTCTACAATAGCCAAATGTATCCCCCTCCCCCTCACAAATTGTGACAACAAATTACTTTATTGCTTGACGTTGAATATTATACTGAACAATAATATAAATGCAACATGGAACAATTTAAACGATTATAGATCATATAAGGATTCAGTCAATCGAAATGAATTCATTAGGCCCTAATCTATGGAGCTCACATGACTGTGCAGGGGCGTAGCCATGGGTGGGCCTTGGAGGGCATAGACCCACCCACTGGGTAGCCAGGCCCAGCCAATCAGAATAAATTTTTCCTCACAAAAGGCCTTTATTACAGACAGAAATATTCCTCTGTTTCATCAGCTGTCCGGGTGGCTGGTCTCAGATGGTCTTGCAGGTGAAGAAGCAGGATGTGGAGGTGATGGGCTGGCGTGATTACTCGTGGCCTGCGGTTGTGAGGCCGGTTGGACGTACTGCCAAATTCTCTAAAACAACATTGGAGGGGGCTTATGGTAGAGAAATTAACATTCTATTATCTGGCAACAGCTCTGGTGGACATTCCTGCAATCAGCATGTCAATTGCACGCTCCCTCAAAACTTTTCCATGCATCGTGCCGACAGAGATAAACACCTCTATGGGAAGAGGAAGTGCAGGGGGGTATGCTTTATGATTAACAACCCATGTGTCACGATCGTTGTAGTGAGGAAACCAAAGCGCAGCGTGATGTGAATACATACTTTTAATGAACGACGAATAAACACGAAGAACACGAAGAACACTAAACAAACTAACAAAATAACAAAACAAACGTGACTGCTATAAACAAAGAGTGCATACATGCAACTTCACGAAGACAATAACCCACAAACCAAACTAGAAAATGGCAACCTAAATAGGATCCCCAATCAGAGACAACGATCAACAGCTGCCTCTGATTGGGAACCAATCTAGGCCACCATAGACCTACATATGTCTATACTAGACACACACACCTAGACATCAAAAAACCCTAGACAAGACAAAAACACACATACCACCCTCGTCACACCCTGACCTAACCAAAATAAAGAAAGAAAACAAAGAATACCAAGGTCAGGGCGTGACACCATGGTGCGATCATAACAACACACAGCAACTCGAGTCCTTTTGCTCACCTGACCTAGAATTCCTTACAATAAAATGCCGGCCAGTTTACCTACCAAGAGAATTCTCGTCAGTTATAGTCACAGCTGTGTACATCCCCCCTCAAGTGAACACCAAGACGGCCGTCAAGGAACTTCACTTGACTCTATGTAAACTATGTAGAATGCATTTATTGTAGCTGTGGATTTTAACAAAGCAAATTTGAGCTCAATGTTACCTAAATTTTACCAGCAGATTGATTGCACGACACGTAGGGCTAATACTCTCGACCACTGCTACTCTGACTTCCACGATGCATACAAAACCCTCCCCTGCCCTCCCTTCAGCAAATCCGACCACGATGCCATCTTGCTCGTCCCGACTTATAGGCAGAAACTCAAACAGGATGTACCAGTGACGAGAACCATTCAATGCTGGACTGACCAATCGGAAGCCACGCTCCAAGATTGTTTTGATCACGCGGACTGGAATATGTTCTGTGACTATTACCACTGTGACTATTAAAACCTACCCTAACCAGAAACCGTGGATGGATGGCGGCATTCACGAAAAACTGAAAGCGCGATCCACAGCATTTAACCATGGAAAGAGGTCTGGCGATATGGCTGAATATAAACAGTGTAGTTATTCCCTCCGCAAGGCAATCAAACAAGTGAAATCCCAGTACAGGGACAAGGTGGAGTCGCAATTCAATGGCTCAGACACGAGACGTATGTGGCAGGGTCTACAGGAAATCACGGACTACAAAAATAAAAACAGCCACGTCATAGACACCGACGTCATGCTACCAGACAAACTAAACACCTCCTTTCCCCACTTCGAGGATAATACAGTGCCACCGTCGTGGCTCGCTAACAAAGTCTGCGGCCACCCCCTCTTCTTCTCAGTGACTGACGTGAGTAAAACATTTAAACATGTTAACCCTCGCAAGGCTGCTGAACCAGACGGCATCCCTAGCCACGTACTCAGAGCACGCGCAGACCAACTGGCTGGTGTGTTTAAGGACATATTTAATCGCTCCCTATCCGAGTCTGTTGTCCCCAGATGCTTCAAGATGGCCACCATTGTTCTTGTACCCAAGAAGGCAAAGATAACTGAACTAAATGACTACCGCACTGTTAGCACTCACTTCTGTCATCAGGAAGTGCTTTGAGAGGCTAGTCAAGGATCATATCACCGCCACCTTACCGGCCACCCTAGACCCACTTCAGTTTGCATACCGCCCCAACAGGTCCACAGATGACGCAATCGCCATCGCACTGCACACTGCCCTATCCCTTCTGGACCAAAAAAATACCTATGTAAGAATGCTCTTCATTGACTACAGCTCAGCATTCAACACCACAGTACCCTCCAAGCTCATCATCAAGCTGGAGGCCCTGGGTCTCAACCCCGCCCTGTGC
Organism: Salvelinus alpinus; assembly: GCF_045679555.1. Classification (NCBI taxonomy): domain Eukaryota; kingdom Metazoa; phylum Chordata; class Actinopteri; order Salmoniformes; family Salmonidae; genus Salvelinus; species Salvelinus alpinus. The sequence continues at coordinate 20,153,489 of NC_092115.1, forward strand.
AACTGGGTCCTGGACTTTATGATGGGCCTCCCCCAGGTGGTGAAGGTAGGAAGCAATATCTCCACTTCAGTGACCCTCAACACTGGGGCCCCACAAGGGTGTGTGCTCAGCCCTCTCCTGTACTCCCTGTTCACCCACGACTGCGTGGCCATGCACGCCTCCAACTTAATCATCAAGTTTGCAGACGACACAACAGTAGTGGGCTTGATCACCAACAACGACAAGACAGCCTACAGGGAGGAGGTGAGGGATCTTGGAGTGTGGTGTCAGGAAAACAACCTCTCAATCAACGTCAACAAAACAAAGGAGATGATCGTGGACTTCAGGAAACAGCAGGACAACCCCCTATCCACATGGAAGGGTCAGCAGTGGAGAAGGTGGAAAGTTTTAAGTTCCTGGGCGTACATATCCCAGACCAACTGAAATGGTCCACCCACACAGACAGTGTTGTGAAGAAGGCGCAACAGCATCTCTTCAACCTCAGGAGGCTGAAGAAATTTGGCTAGTCACCCAAAACCCTAAAAAACTTTTACAGATGCCTAATCGAGAGCATCCTGTCGGGCTGTATCACAGCCTGGTACGACAACTGCACCGCCCTCAACCGCAATGTTCTCCAGAGGGTGGTGCGGTCTGCACAACGCATCACCGGGGTCAAACTACCTGCCCTCCATGACACCTACAGCACCCGATGTCACAGGAAGGCCAAAAAGATCCTCTAGGACAACAACCACCCGAGCCACTCCCTGTCAGTACAGGTGTATCAAAACTGGGACTGAGAGATTGAGAAACAGCTTCTATCTCATAGCCATCAGACTGCTAAACAGCAATCATTAACTCAGAGAGGCTGCTGCCCATATTGAGACCCGATCACTGGACACTTTAATAAATGGATCACTAGTCACTTTAAACAATGCCACTTTAAATAATGCCACTTTAATAATCTTTACATATCTTACATTACTAATATCACATGTAAATACTGTATTTTATACCATCTACTGCACCTTGCCTATGCCGCTCGGCCATCGCTCATCCATATATTTATATGTACATATTCTCATTTACCCCTTTAGATTTGTGTGTATTAGGTAGTGTTGGGAATTGTTAGATTATTTGTTAGATATTACTGCACTGTTGGAACTAGAAGCACAAGCATTTCGCTACACTCACATTAACATCTGTTAACCATGTGTATGTGACCAATAAAATTAGATTATATTTGATTTGACATCTGTGGGATTGTGCTGTGTGACAAAATTGCACATTTTAGAGTGGCCTTTTATTGTCCCCAGTACAAGGTGCACCTGTGTAGTGATCGTGATGTTTAATCAGCTTCTGGATATGCCACACCTGTCAGGTGGATGGATTATCTTGGCAATGGAGAAATGCTCACTTACAGGGATGTCAACAAATTTGTCAACATTTGAGAGAAATAAGCTTCTGTGCGCATGGAACATTTCTGGGATCTTTTATTTCAGGTCATGAAACATGTGACCAACACGTTACATGTTGCATTTATATTTTTGTTCAGTATACATTTCTATTTCTCAATTCGAAATGAAACCTGGTCCTGCTAGATACATTTAGTTCCCTCTGCAGCCAGTGGTTTCCTTGGCAACCCAAATTAATTTACCATGGCCCCTGACTGTCTGGTGTTTTAGACAGCTATTGTCTCCAGACAACTTAAATGTGGTCCTGCAGGGTATTGTACAGTGACCGTGTGGAGCCTACAATCTTTTACCTGTGCAGGGACAGTTCAAACGTCAAGTTGTCATCTGTGGTAGAAATGGTAATTGTAATTGTTGGGACTGAGTGGTGACTGAGCTTGTGTCTCTCACACACACACACACACGCACGCACGCACGCACGCACGCACGCACGCACGCACGCACGCACGCACGCACGCACACACACACACACACACACACACACACACACACACACACACACACACACACACACACACACACACACACACACACACACACACACACACACACACACACACACACACACACACACACAGTTTTGTATTGCTATCCTTGTGGAGACCAAATAATTGATTTCCATCCAAAATCCTATTTCCCCTAACACTAACCTTAACTCTTAACCTAACCTTAACCCTAACCTTAACCCTTAACCCTAACCCAAATCTATACCTCACCCTAACTCCTAACCCTAACCCTAAACCTAAACGTAACCCCTAACCCTAACTCCAACCTTAATTCTAACCCTAATTGTAACCCTAACCCTAAACCTCTAAGCCTAAAATAGCATTTTTCCTCTTGGGAACTGGCAAAATGTCCCCACTAGTCAGCATTTTCCTTGTTTTACTATCCTCATGAAGAATTCTGGTACCTACAAGGATAGTAAAACAAACACACACACACTCACCACAGGAAGCTGGTGGCATCTTATTTGGGAGGAAATGGAATGTTATCGAACACGTGTGAAACCATGTGTTTGGTACCATTCCATTGACTCCATTGCAGTCAGTATATTATGAGCCGTCCTCCCCTCAGCAGCCTCCTGTGACACACAAACCTATCATCTCCCCTTGTTCCATTAGAAGTGTTTGACAGGTGAAAGAGGGAGCTTGTCTTCAGTGGCAGTATTTTTCATCTAACCTGTAACCTGTACTGCAGCTGTCAGCCATGATTTTAGGAGGTAACAGGGAGGGCTGGAAAACAAGTGTTGTGCACTTGGAAGTGTAGGGAAGTTTTAATGTGGTATTTTGCAAATCTGGGGGACCCCCCCCCCACCAGAAGTAGTTTTGTAAGATACATTTGTGGTTTGTAGTGACAGCATTTGCGATTCGAAAAATACATTACAGAAGGAACAGAAATTGAGATTATTTAGGCCTGTGTGGTTGCGGAAGACTGGCACACGTTGGGACAGAGATATTTTTAAAATAATCAATACTTTTGAGATTACATATTGTAAATATCTATCTGCAAACAGAATTGTACGGCTTGCATAACAATCTTTCTCAAATAAAAATGATAAGAGAAGAATACTACTAAAAATACGACCTGTTGAGATCTTAGATGAGTGCACATCCTCAGACGTCACCACGAGTGATCTGTCTTTCCATGGATCACCGTTCTGACATTTATAGTTTGACAGGGATGGGGATCAGTGGCGGTTCTGTGACGTTTATTTTTTTTATGAACATGGACTTATTTCTATTTTAGCATATTGGATGACTGTCATGCACACTCTTGCCTGCGTCTAGCTGATCTAGGGTGTAATGTCACGACTCCTACCGAAGGTGGCTCCTCTCCCTGTTCGGGTGGCGCTCGGCGGTCGTCGTCACCGGTCTACTAGCTGCCACCGATCCCTTTTCCCTTTTCTGTTTGTTTTGTCTGTTTAGTTTCACCTGTTCCTTGTTGAGGTTGATTAGTTGGGCTATTTAAGCCGGTAGGCCGGCCTGCTCTTTGTGCGGGCTTAACTATTTTTTCCCACTGTGTTACTGTGTGACAGTACATATTGTGTTGGGCATTTGTTATTGTGCGCCCGGTATTCTTGGCGAGCGCTATTTTTTCCCTGTGCGTAATAAACGCTATCCTGAACTTTCTGCCTCCTGCGCCTGACTCCGCACCCACTACACCCAGATCATTACATGTAATCATTAGTCCAACAGTTGCAAACAAGTTTCTATTGGACAAATTCAGGTATGTTTATCCCCGTTTTGTTCCGTTTGAGAAACGTTTTCAACAGAATCGGCACAATGAATACACACTTGATCACATGCCCACACAGTTCACTTTCATAGCAGCCACATACTTGTATATATAATTCCTTCTCACATCTATCAAGGCGCTCTCCTTCTCTCACCTTTTCCCTTTGCTTGTGGACTTCAGTGCACAACACATCAGCTGTCTGAGACCAGGCGAGAAAACCTTAATATCATGACCGCTGACAGCTACAAAACAGCCTACATTGTTGTCACATCATAATCATCATAGCTACTAGAACTAACGTGTTAGTAAACCCACTACAATCATGCAGTACAGTGACATTGAACAGTCAGCAGCAAACAGTTTAGCAGTTACACTTTGACTTGGAAGAGTTCCACAGTCAGCTAGCTAACATAGCATCCCTATATGTTTGAGCAGGGTGTTTGAGGAGGCTAAACTCGCTAGATGCATTTGATGCTAGCTACTGTAAGTAAGGGGAAGTGAAAAATAATATACTATGGAATATTGCTGTCTCTCTCTCTCTGTCTCTTGTTTTTCCTTAATGTTGAAATAATTTTTTGTTCCAAACTGTTCAACTTGTCTTTCTCTCTCTTTGAGTCAATAACTCACCACATGTTATGCACTTCAGTACTAGCTAGCTGTAGCTTATGCTTACAGTACTAGATTCATTCGCTGATCCTTTAATTGGGTGGACAGCATGTCAGTTCATGCTACAAGAGCTCTGATAGGTTGGAGGATGTCCTCCGGAAGTTGTCATAATTACTGTGTATGTCTGTGGAAGGGGGTGAGAACCATGAGCCCCCTACTGTAGGTTTTGTACTGAAATCAATGTAACCAGAGGAGGACAGATGCTAGCTGGTGACATTAATATTTTTAGTAGAGTTTTATCTAAAAAGGATAACCTTTTTAACATTTCACTATTTCTATTTTGATGAAATTCACTGAGGAGGATGCTCAGGGCCTGCTGTGTGTGTGTGTGTGTATGCTGTCAGGTAGACTGTGACACACCGATAATGGCTTGAGCCATGTCCGAAGGCAATGTTTATTGATGTGATGATGCATGATGAGAGAGAAGATCACTTTTAAAGGTCACAGTTAATATCTGTGTGTGTGTGTGTGTGTGTGTGTGTGTGTGTTTGTGTGTGTGTGTGTGTGTGTGTGTGTGTGTGTGTGTGTGTGTGTGTTCGTGCGTGCGTGCGTGCGTGTGTGCGTGCGAACTGAATATTACCTTTAATCTTTCCTTTTATCCCTCATGACCACATCCTTATCCATCGAAGAGCAGTAATCAAATATGTCAGATGATCCATTTCCTAAACACACAAATACCACAATACCACAATGGATACTCAAACTCTTTGCAGTCAGTCAGGTTCAAGGTGTTTTGAATTCAAATCCTGTCCGGATGTTTCATTTGCAGGGGTCTGTTCAGGCCAGCCCATGACAGGAGATCAGTGACAAGCAGAGAGAAAGGCCAGAGTGACTTGACCTCAGTTTCTCTCTTTCGGTCTTTCGCTCTCTGCCACTAGAGACTTTTATCCCATCTATGTGACTGGGATAGGGTTGGAATTTTCTCCACAATGCAGGTTGACTGGCAGGAGACTAGGGGTGTGTCCTAAATGGCACCCTTTTCCCTATGGGTCCTGGTCAAAAGTAATGCACTATATAGGGAATAGGATGCCATTTGGGATACAGCCTAGGAATGAAATGTCACAGGATACAGAGGACATATCAGAGTGGATCAGAAAGAAGGGATGGAGCTAGATCATGTTTAGGGATAAATGGGTAAAGAAGAGAGATCATAGAAGATGAGATGTCAGAGGAGTTTAGTATAATGTTGAAATGCTTTCGTTGTTGCTTTATTATTTTTTACTCACCTGTTCACCTATTTGTTTTTATCTTAGAGGTTTATCACTGAGGAAGTTCACTTTAGTGCTCTGTGCTATGGCCCGTGACGTGAACGGCAAAACGGTGAGGGAGGAGTGCCCTTCTGAAATCGAACAGTATTCTGCACCGCTCAGAAATCGTTCAGAAACATACATATTTTTCCATAAAATATAGTTTTCATCAGGAAGGCAGATAAAGCCTTTTTATCAAAAGCAATCACTTCTGCATGTGAAAACACAGAATCCTACTCGTTCCCCTGATGAATGTGTGATGTCTCCGCTGCCCAGGGTTGCTAGCATTGTTTCTGCTGGGAGATGGTATGTGTGTGTGTGCGTGTGCGCGTGCACGTGCATGTGTGTTAGTAGTGTATTCTCTGTCATAACAAACCCCATGGCAGCTGACTGAGTAGGGCTTGACAGAAGAGAAGAGTGCACATATTAACAGTCAATCATTCTGCAGTGGAGCGAGACACGCACACTGCAGCCAGCTAATGATGCTCTTACTCAGCGTTGAGGAGAGAAGCTTCTCTGTGTTAGTAGGTTGATTTATGGTAATTAGCTGTGGAATCTTGAAACAAATGAAAATGGGCCAATTACTTATTAACCAAACGGTGATACTACAGCAAGTAATGGTGCCTCAGCCTCTGTACAAGCATTGCATTACATTAATAGTTGTGAGGAGCAATGGGGGATATCATCTCTCTGTCTCCTTCTCTCTCTCTCTGTCTCTTTCTCTGTGTCTCGCTAACTCTTTCTCTCTTTCTCTCTCTTTCTCTCTCCCGCACACACACTCGCACACACACACACACACACACACACACACACACACACACACACACACACACACACACACACACACACACACACACACACACACACACACACACACACACACACACACACACGCACCTTCCAATAGGTCCTTCCAACCCTCCATTTTGTAGACATTGCTCTAGCCTTAGACCACGTCCACACCTGTATTCAGCCCTGGCTCTAATATGATAGCATTCCACTGAATATAAATGAACAGGCCGAACAGAGCCTAATAACGATTCCGTCCCCCCAGGGGCCTGGGTACGAGAGAGACCATCCTCCATTCTCCGTCATCTGAGCGTGTATATTTATTGAGTTGGACATTTCATTTTCATGCATTCATAATGGTTCTATCATCACCAGCCCTTGTCTTTGACCCAGCCCCCTCTCACTCACATCAGTTCTGGTGCCTTTGTTTTCTCTCCTACCACACCAGTAGAGGTCAACCTAGACGGAGAACAGAACAGGTGGAATGAAGAGGAATACAAAGGTCACAGAACATTGTTTTATTTCATGGTGATGTGGACCAACCATGCTGATGTTTACAGGTCAAAAGCATGACAAATGTACAGACATCTCACAACACACACATCTCACAGAGATTTGAACACGCAACAAACACCAGAACACACATAAGATTGAATCAACCCAGACCACCGATCATACATCAAGTAAAAGTGAGGGATCTGATTTTGTGTTCTTAGCATTTTTCAATTTAGATGATAGCAATGACCATGAGCTAATCATATTTACAGAATGCATTCCACTGGGCACAGATTTAACATTGGTTGAACATAATTTCATTAAAATGACATAGCAACAACGTTGATTCAACCAGTGTGTGCCCAGTAGGACGTGACAGTTTATTTTACATGTAATATTGCAGGAGCAAGTCTACATCTAGTAAGAGTAATGCCTTTCCTTTAAAAACCAACAACCCAATTGCTCATTATTCTATAGGCACAGTGTCTCCACAGCGCCTTGTGAAAGTATTGAACTAGAGCAGACAAAGCCATGCTCTCTCTGCTGTAGCAGGGCAATGGAAAATAAAACCTTCACAACGGGATATGTGTTTTATGAGCGGCTACACGTGTATGTGTGTGTGTGTTTGTGTGTGAGTGCTTGTGTGTGTGGGCCTGTATGCATCTTTGTTACAGGGCTAGTGCTGATCTGCTGACCTATAATGCTGTGTGAAGTAGAATGCAATTCTACACTTTCCATATCCTGCAGCATCTATAGGGTACACTTCTGGCCTGTGTTGTGAGCCGAGTGGTATATAGGGCTATTATAAACTAGGTGATTCAAGCCCTGAATGCTGATTGGCTGACAGCCGTGGTATATCAGACCGTATAAGGTCTAAACAATGTTGTCCTGCTATTTTTATTGACTTGGACAAATATGGTAGACCATTCTTTTGATATGGTAGACCATTCCATTCTTGTGGGCCGGGTAAGGAGTATTGGTGTCTCTGAGGGGTCTTTGGCCTGGTTTGCTAACTACCTCTCTCAAAGAGTGCAGTGTATAAAGTCAGAAAATCTGCTGTCTCAGCCACTGCATGTCACCAAGGGAGAACCCCAAGGCTCAATCCTAGGCCCCACACTCTTCTCAATTTACATCAACAACATAGCTCAGGCAGTAGAAAGCTCTCTCATCCATTTATATGCAGATGATGCAGTCTTACACTCAGCTGGCCCCTCCCTGGATTTTGTGTTAAATGCTCTAACAACAAAGCTTTCTTAGTGTCCAACAAGCCTTCTCTACCCTTAACCTTGTTCTGAACACCTCCACAACAAAGGTCATGTGGTTTGGTAAGAATGCCCCTCCCCCCACAGGTGTGATTACTACCTCGGAGGGTTTAGAGCTTGAGGTAGTCACCTCATATAAGTACTTGGGAGTATGGCTAGACGGTACACTGTCATTCTCTCAGCACATATCAAAGCTGCAGGCTAAAATTAAATCGAGACTTGGTTTCCTTTATCGTAATCGCTCCTCTTTCACCCCAGTTGCCAAACTAACCCTGATTCAGATGACCATCCTACCCATGCTAGATTGCGGAGACATAATTTATAGATCGGCAGGTAACACGGAACCCAAACCGGCTGTGCGCGTGCACCATCGTGCATACATTTATTTTATCCCCCCACACCAGCAGCATACCACCCTGCATACCACTGCTGGCTTGCTTCTGAAGCTAAGCAGGGATGGTCCTGGTCAGTCCCTGGATGGGAGACCAGGTGCTGCTAGAAGTAGTGTTGGAGGGCCAGTAAGAGGCACTCTTTCCTCTGGTCTAAAAAACATCCCAGTGCCCCAGGGCAGTGATTGGGGACACTGCCCTGTGTAGGGTGCTGTCTTTTGGATGGGAAGTTAAATTATACCGCACGCACGCACACACACACACACACACACACACACACACACAGTCTTGTACAACTAAGCTTGTGGGGACACACAATTCAGTCCTGCTCAAAATCCTATTTTCCCTAACCCCTAACCTTAACCCGTACCCTAACCTGTTACCATTTCCCTAATCCTAACCTTAACCCAAAAACCTAACTTTGACCCTAAACCTAATCCTAACCATAACCCCAAAACTAACCCTAGTTCCTAACCCTAACCCTAAACATAATTCTAACTCTAACACAAAGGGAAGTCCAGGATCCAGTTGCAGAGGGAGGTGTGGTGTTCAATGCTGAGCTGTAGTCAAGGAACAGCATTTTCACATAGGTGTTCCTCTTGTCCAGGTGGGAGAGGGCAATGTGGAGTACAGTAGAGATTGCGTTATCAGTAGATATGTTGGGGCGGAATACAAATTGGAGTGGGCCCAGGGTGTTTGGGATGATAGTGTTGATGTGAGCCATGGCCAGTCTTTCAAAGCATTTAATATAGTGTGAATCTTTGTGTGGATCTTTGTGTGTGTGTGTGATTTGTGTGTACGTGCAAAAGGTGTGTGTGTGTCTACCTATGTATCGGCATGTTTATAGTGTGAGGGTCTGGGGGAGGATGTGCTCCTGCTCCAGCATTATTGTTACCTCCTCTCCTCTCTTCCTTCCCCAGGGTGAGGACAGTAAACAAGGATAGATTGGCTTGGGCTGCCGCCCTCCTCTGGAGCTGGCCCTGGGGGTCAGAGGTGACAGTACTGGTACTGGGGACCGAGGCATGACAAATAAGAGCTATGTGGACCTCGTAAATCCACTGTGGCGCACTGCGGCCAAGCAGGGTCAAGAGCTCAAAACACTGTCTCCCTCCACACCACACCATTAAAAATGACAAATGGATCTCTGGTTAACTCAGGTTCGAGAGTCGTTGTACGTTGTCATTATGTTTTTAAAGGGTTTCTGCAATGTTTGCTGTGTTGTACTGACCTAGTTCATTGGACGCAGAGGGAAAGGGAGGTTTTGTGCAGTCGTGTCCCTTTATTATTTTGTTTCTGTTCGATATACAGTAGAGTAGAAACGTAGGAGGAAAGGTGAAGGGAAGGGGGGATGGAAGAAGGGAGAGAATGGAGGGAGGCCCAAATCCAAGATATAGAGGGATGAAGTTGGAAGGCAGAGGTTGAAATAGAATGAACCAGGCCATCCATGGAAGACTCAGCTCCAGGAGAGTGAGCTGGACCAACCTCCCCCAGACAGGTGTTGGGGTTTGAGGGTTATTGATTATCATAACCTCCCTCCTCTTCCAGATCCTGGTACCCCAGCACATCCCTGGGGAATCCACCCTTTGTGTCCCCCATCTGTTGCAGCATGTAAACTCATGATCTCTTAATAGGACGAGGCGGTGAGGAGAGGCAAGGTTGAAGGTAAACAGTTAAGACGAGGATTCTAATATCCCCAAACGTTGAATAAATGAGGAAGAATTCTAAACTAAGGGACCAGATATTTATTTTACTTTATATTTAACCAGCTAAGTCAATTGAGAACCAATTCTCCTTTACAATGACGACCTGGCCAAAAGGCATAGCATTGCAACAGTGAACAGGACAACACACAATGCCACAAAAAAAACACTATATACAGAGGAAAGGTACAAATTCATCAAATATACAACAATGACACACATTACTACACTAGATGACCGATAGGTCACCTTGCCTCCATCTTGGCACTCCTCCACCATTGTAAAAAATATTTTGGAAGCTGTAGAAATAAATGTATTGATGTCAACATTAGTTTTTGTCACATGTATTATATTATAGACACATGCATGCTTTTAAATGATATTATGTGAGCTACTTATATTATGTGGGATTTTTTGTCACCTAAAACCCTGACAAACTTTTACAGATGCACAATCGAGAGCATCCTGTCGGGTTGTATCACAGCCTGGTACGGCAACTGCACCGCCCTCAACCGTAAGGCTCTCCAGAGGGTGGTGCGGACTGCACAACGCATCACCGGGGGCAAACTACCTGCCCTCCATGACACCTACAACACCCGATGTCACAGGAAGGCCAAAAAGATCATCAAGGACAACAACCACCCGAGCCACTGTCTGTTCATACCGCTACCATCCAGAAGGCGAGGTCAGTACAGGTGCATCAAAGCTGGGAACGAGAGATTGAAGAACAGCTTCTATCTCAAGGACATCAGACTGCTAAACAGCAATCACTAACTCAGAGAGTCTGCTGCCTACATTGAGACCCAATCACTGGACACTTTAATAAATGGATCACTAGTCACTTTAAACAATGCCACTTGAAATAATGCCACTTTAATAATCTTTACATATCTTACATTACTAATATCACATGTAAATACTGTATTTTATACCATCTATTGCACCTTGCCTATGCCGCTCGGCCATTGCTCATCCGTATACTTATATGTACATATTCTCATTCACCCCTTTAGATTTGTGTGTATTAGGTAGTTGCTGGGGGATTGTTAGATTACTTGTTAGATATTACTGCACTGTCGGAACTAGAAGCACAAGCATTTCACTACATTCACATTAACATCTGCTAACCATGTGTATGTGACCAATAAAATACAATTTGATTTTTAATTTAAAAAAAAAGAACAATCAAATATAAAAACATTTTCCTTAAAGTATAATTTTTAGAGATTACTGATGCTAGTGTGCCCACTACAACAAAAACATGTACTTTGGTCCTTGAAACATGTACTTTTGTCCTTGAAACATGTAATTGAAATACTGTATCAATCCATGAATTACCACGGAGTATGGCTCCTTCTGGGGATTGCCAATTTAACTTCCATTAGGGGATGTCTGTGGATCTATTGCCACGGCTATTAAAGACTAATATGAATGCAAATGGTGCTTGGGACTCTGATTTAAGATAATAGAGGAGGGAGACTGCCAAGTGATGCGCCAGCCATAAGACACTGGAGTGGCAAGGTAAGGGAGGGGGAAGTCTGTGAGTGAGAGGAACAGTAGACCAGTACTGTCTTCTCCCTTCAACTTAAAATTTGCATTTTGCACTTAAACACTCCCCCTCATATATTTTTAGGGAATGGACTGGTGTAATGAATGTGGTGGGAATTCCCTTCAGCAAAATGCAAACACCAATCCAATGCTTTTTAATCATTGAAGTGAATGAGTGAATGGGAGTGAATAATCAAATCAAATCAAAGTTTATTGGTCACATACACATGGTTAGCAGATGCTGATGCGAGTGTAGCGAAATGCTTATGCTTCTAGTTCCGACAGTGCAGTAATATCTATCAGGTAATCTAACAATTTCCAATTTCTGTGTACACTTTCATGGGAAAATGGGGGTAAGAGCAATTGGATTAGAGATGGGGTGACGAGAGAGAGAGAGAGAGAAAGAGAGAGAAAAAGAGATGGAGGTATTCTATTCATTTTTGGGGACCATCTAATAATGTAATACCCAAACGGACCAATTGGTGGTGCTATTCTCCTTCGCTGACTCGGTCGGCTGCCGTTTCAAATAGGTCAGGGAAAAGTTTTGTGTTTTCACAATGCAGCTGGGAGGAGCAAACCATTGGCGATTGGTTAGCGATTTTCACTTTTAAATCTGTGATTGGCCCTGCCGCTTTAGCGGGGTGTAAAGAAGCTGTCTTGCCCACTTCTCACTCTCGCCTCCATCCCATACATTCGGCAGGGTCCTACACTGGTTGTCACACACTGTTTTAGTACGGCTGGAAATGTGACTCTCATAACACGGGTTTACTGACTGGAATGAATACACCGCTCTGTGACAACCGAAGGGATTTTTTTGTGTGCGTGTCCTGCGTGGTTCTCAGTGGATAGGCCTATAGGCTGTGTGGACTATACATTTCTGCCATGACTGTGGATTTGTTTGCAGTTTTTTGTGTCATCATCACCACCACGGTTTCTGCGATGGAAGGTAAATTATGGGAATGATCATTGCTGTGTTTTGATGGTTTGGAATGACTGCTCCGCGCCGGAACTCACACTGGCTCTCTCGCGCGGCTCTCTCACATGGAATGGCACATGCACATTGTAACGGTGAGAGCGTGCGCTCTGTGATGTCAGTTGAATACAGGGGATGGAATGCACGTTGGTCATGTCAAGCCCGTTCCCGTTATTTTATTCCGAATAGGACGTAGTAGTGGTCTCTCTGTGTCAGTGGGTCTGGCAATAGCCTTCAACGCACTGATGATGGTCTGTGTTGGTAGCTAGAGCAGCACATCATCACCAAATGATCTAAACTTCCCTTTGAATAGGTTTTCGTTACACAATTAAAATATAGCCAACATGTGGGAGCCTCCTTTTATTTGTTTTGTTGTTGTGGTTTATTATTCCATGAGATAATTGTGTGGTGATCTATAGCCTACATCAGGTTTGGAACACTATCTGTGACATAACAGGGAGAGATGCTCTTCTACCTGCGAGTGTCGTCCTCAGCGCCTGGGTGTAGGCTAGCCCTCTCCGCCTCGCAGGCTCCGTATGTTATTCGGGTCACGTCCTGACATAGGCTTATAATTAGTTTTTAGCGCCAACTCCGAGCAGCAGTAGGATAAATATCGGGCGATTTTGGATTGGCTGAGGGATTTTATAGATGGTTGCTGGAACTGTTTAGCGACAGTAATGACTCCGCCAGATCAAATCATGGTGACGAGGCACCTTCAGATCAGAACTCTGTGGCTACATGTACGTACAATAGGATACTTTTCTCTGCCTGTTTTCTGGTCTGTCTGTCTGGTCCTCTTTGGCAGCCACCCACCCGCACAGACAGATACACACGCACACACTGTGTAAGGGAAATCAACAGACAAGTGTGCCATCAGCATCCTTGTCTAATAGCCCTTCTTAGAGCTTTAACATGTTCTTCATTTCCTGTGTAGGAGCCGAGGGACTAGGGCACTAGACATAATGTATGTGCTGCATGCATATCATGCTTCAGCCTCTTGACTACGGAAGAGTTCTCAAACTTCACTTTCTATGCTCACACACTCTCCAACGCAGATGGTCTCTCGTGGTTCTCTGCTTAGCATAAACAAGTGGTATGAATTAAAGACTAGCAAGTGCAGTGGGCGTTACATGATCGTAGTATCTCTGTTTCATCTTTTATTTTCATAATGATTACAACGTTCACGCTGCCTGGGTAGCTCAGTGTTGCCGTGTCATTCAGTAAAGCGCTGCTTGCTTGTTTATATTCATCGTATTCTATCACACACACGTGACCCATTGAACAGCTTCTGAAATCCCTGACTGTAGCTTTAAAGGTCTGTCCAGAAAGACAAAGCTGGGTATTGGGTTGAACAGATGGGTAGGGGAGACACATTGGGTTACCCAGGCAACACCAGGGATGAGAGTGATTTCCTTGTTTAGGCTGGTTAATTGAAAGGAGATTGTCTCACGGGTTAAGATGTTAGCTGATATGATCTACAATCTGTTGGCCTCACTCTCTCTCTCTCTCTGTGTTACAGTGTGTGTGTGTGTGTGTGTGTGTGTGTGTGTGTGTGTGTGTGTGTGTGTGTGTGTGTGTGTGTGTGTGTGTGTGTGTGTGTGTGTGTGTGTGTGTGTGTGTGTGTGTGTGTGAGAGAGAGAGAGAGAGAGAGAGAGAGACAGCATACGGCCCTTGCCACATTATCCCTCCCCAGATCTGTGTCCCCGTTAATCTGATTATCTGTCCCTAATCACCACATCAGCCCCGTAATTACAAACGCAGTGTCAGAGATCACCCTGTGTGCATGTGAGACTCTGTGTGTGTGTGTATGAGACTACGTGTGTGTGAGACTGTGTGTGTGTCTGGGGGGGCGCTGACCATATGGACAGATTGGTGATGAATAGAGAGTAGCCCCTCCACTAGACTGATATGTGGTGGATAGAATGGTAGACACACAGAGACACACACTGATGGCAGATTGATGGCAGCCATGGCTTCACTGAAAGGTCATGATGTTAGAGATACCGGGTCAGAAAACCCCGATCCTATCAACTGTTTATGGGACATTAGAAATGACTGGCTGGCTGTGGCTCTGGTTATGTGTGAGGGATAGTTTGGGGGCTGGAGGCAAGCACCCACACAGGCAAGGACGTGCGCGCACACACACACACACACACACACACACACACACACACACACACACACACACACACACACACACACACACACACACACACACACACACACACACACACACACACACATACACACACACACACACACACACACACACACACCATGGCAGAGGAGAGGAAAAGCACAGAGATACAGTAGGTAAATCATCATGGGCTGGGCCAAGAGAGGGATGATAGAGAGGACAGAGAGAAGAGGTATTTGCATGCCATTAGTGGAAAAATGCATGTGCAGTGCCCCATCTCTCTCTTTATCTCTCTCTCTCCATCTCTCTCTCTTACTCCCTCTCTCTGCAAGTGTGTATCATTATTCACAACAATAGTGGTAATTCTCCACTACTTATAGAGCCATTGCTTATTTCTGTTTGCCCTTAAACCAATTAAGGCTGCTCCTGACTGGGAAAGAGAAATGGATGTTTGGATGGAGGAGGAGAGAGAGGGGTATATAGATGTAGGGGTAGTGAGAGAAAGAGGAAGAGGAGGGGAACAGAAAGGGACGAGGGACAGAGAGAGGACATAGAGATGGAGAGGGAGAGAGAGACAAAACAACCAAATCCTCCATTAACTAGCTGGGGACTGACTGTTCTGGTACAAGACACATTCATCAACTACAGCAGGAACCAGAAAGAAGAGCGCGAGAGAGAGGCCAGAAGAATGAGAGAGGGCAGGAGATAGAGACAGCGGGTGAGAGAGAGAGAGAGTGAGGGAAAGAGAGAGTGAGGGAAAGAGAGAGGGCAGGAGAAAGAGAGAGGGCAGGAGAAAATGGAGTTAGATGAAAAGGGTAAAGATTGTGTTTGGCAAAGAACAGCCATGATCATCAAGTCATCCGTTGCTAAATAGGTACACGTTGATGCTGATGATAGCAAATCCAACAGCCTTTGTGCGTGTGTGGGAGAGAGAGAGAAATGTCCAACCCAGAAGACGACAGGTGTGTGTATAGTAACCAGTCCCATAGTAGGAGGTGTTGAAGACCAGCGATACTGTGATAACACCTCCCCAGTGGCATGGTGGATTAACGATAATAACGACTAGTACATGTTCATGCATGAGCTTCAACCGCCACGTCATCTTCCAGTCAAAACAACACATTCTCTGTCATATCACTTCCTAGTATAATTACGCTGACCCAATTCTCTCTAGGCAGTGTCTGTATGATGTCTGAATAAGAAGAGAGCAGCATTACAGTAGGTTCAGCAAACAGAAGTACTTTTTCTGTCATAAAATTGACTGTGTTTGTGTTTGATAGAGAGGGAGAGAGAGAGACCTTGACCCCATCTGTGATGAAGAGAGAGAAGTCACTAATGGAGGTTTAGAAGACCAGTCCTCACCTCTCACTCCCTCTCTCCAAATGGAGAAAGAGAAAAAACAGCCCTATTCTGTATGGGAAGGAGGGGTGAAACACAGTCATACGTCATACACGTGTGTGTGAGTGCTTGTGTGTGTGGGCCTGTATGCATCTTTGTTACAGGGCTAGTGTTGATCTGCTGACCTATAATGCTGTGTGAAGTAGAATGCAATTCTACACTTTCCATATCCTGCAGCATCTATAGTGTACACTTCTGGCCTGTGTTGTGAGCCGAGTGGTATATAGGGCTATTATAAACTAGGTGATTCAAGCCCTGAATGCTGATTGGCTGACAGCCGTGGTATATCAGACCGTATACCATGGGTATGACAAAACATTTATTTTTACTAATCTAATTACATTGGTAACCAGTTTATAATAGCAATAAGGTACCTCAGGGGCTTGTGGTATATGGCCAATATACCACGGCTAAGGGCTGTATCCAGGCACTCTGCGTTGCGTCGTGCTTAAGAACAGTCCTTAGTCGTGGTATATTGGCTATATACCACCCCTCCTTGTGCATTATTTCTTAATTATAACACACACACACACACACACACACACACACACACACACACACACACACACACACACACACACACACACACACACACACACACACACACACACACACACACACACACACACACACACACACACACACACACACACACATACAGTGAGAGACTGGGTGGCAGACATGGTGTTATTAACCTGTAATGGGTACATTAGAGTGCTTGGAGAGAAAATAGTTATACTTTGCTGCTGGCCTGGCACCTGCCTTCATAACACTTATGAAATCTAACACTTACCCAAAGCATTTTCTAAACCCAGAGGCCCAACATCACAATACCTCTGGGAATGCTTCGCGAAGCAGACTCAGCAGACCAGACCGCGGTTTGGAGTTGGGGAAGTGAAAAATTATTCCTTAGTTGTTCATTTTCTTGATTTCTAAAGGCACAACTCAGATTAGACCCAATGTCTTAACATGTTATTACTCCAACCTTGTGAGAGTGACAAATTGACACGTTTTCATTTTCGTCTAAACAACTTTATATTGATGGAGTGCCTTTGATTTGACATGCACAGTTCGGCGCGACGCGACCGTTGGACCCAATGACGTGTTTCTGCACATGAGCTTTTCTAGCCCACGTCGCCATGACATCGCCTACTAATTACTACAACAGGTTCTCATTTATCGACAGATATATGCAGTATACCCAAGTTAATTGATTTCAATACAATATTGATGTGAGTGATTAATTTGCCCTTGCTTTTGATTACAGTAGAACAAGCTAATCAATTCCAGTCTTGAGTGACCGCTTGGTAAATACTGGTGTGTGTGCTGTTTATAAGGTACTAATTTAGCTAAATACAATCATCTGAACACAAGTATGACTTGTGTGTCTAGGGAGTAACTTTTATGTATTGGTCTTCAAAATATCACAACTTTTTTCAGCATATTGATGATGAATTTAAAACCGGTGTTTTGACACTGGGCCATAAATCAAAAAGTCATGACAACAGGAAGCATTAAAATTCTTATGGTCAATGTATGTTTTTGGAATATAAATTATACTTTTAACATAATTTTTCAACAGGGTTCTACTAAATCAGGTAAAAACTACTGAATGAGCCAAAAACGTGCTCTGATTTATTGATTTGATGATATTAGTGAAATCGTGAATATATGTTTGTTCTGGCTACTATAAGCTCTAAAGGTTTTGTGATAGTGGTGACCCCCCAGCCTGCCTCCAGCCCAGCCACTGTTCGAAGCCTGACTGAGGAAGATGGCCCATCCGCCATTCTGATGACTGAGACCATGATGCCTGAGGTCATGATGCCTAAGACCATGATGACTGAGACCATGATGACTGAGACCATGATGCCTGAGACCATGATGACTGAGACCATGATGCCTGAGACCATGATGCCTGAGACCATGATGCCTGAGAACATGATGACTGAGACCATGATGCCTGAGACCATGATGCCTGAGAACATGATGACTGAGACCATGATGCCTGAGACCCTGAGACCATGATGCCTGAGAACATGATGACTGAGACCATGATGCCTGAGAACATGATGACTGAGACCATGATGCCTGAGACCCTGAGACCATGATGCCTGAGACCATGACAGACTACAGAGAAGCATTAGGGCTATTACAGCTCAGTGGAGCCAGTCTTCCATGGCTTTCACCACCCACAGGACGCACACAAACAATCCCCCTCAGAGCTCACCTTACCCCAGAGACATTCAAGCCTCAAAACAGCCAGATGGTGGATAGGAGGTGGTGTTGGGGGAGATGGAGTGGAATGTGATTTGTGTGTGTGTTGTCAGTGAGAGAGTGTGTGTGTGTGTGCATGTGTGTGTCTGTGTGTTTCTGTTTGTGTGACTGCCTGTGTGTGTGTGTGTTTGTGCACAGTCTGCTGTGTGTTTGTCTATACGTGTGTGTGTGTCTGTGTGTGTGTGTGTGTGTGTGTGTGTGTGTGTGTGTGTGTGTGTGTGTGTGTGTGTGTGTGTGTGTGTGTGTGTGTGTGTGTGTGTGTGTGTGTTTGTGTGTGTGCACAGTCTGCTGTGTGTTTGTCTATACGTGTGTGTGTGTCTGTGTGTGTCCATTTGCGTATCTGTGTATTCATGTGTGCACTTGCATGGGAATAGACACCCTCGTCTTCACTAGCATTACATGTTAGTGGTCTAGTCCTGACTGTCACAGGCCCCTGTGTTCTGATTCGCTGTAGAGACGCTATCTCTGTGGAATGTTGTGTTTTATTGGTCTCGCTTCACACTCTCCTGCTATCACCATGCAGCACAGGTGGATGATACCATTAGATAGACTGCCTTATCGAACCAATCACATGTCCAAATACTGGATAGACTGCCTAATCTAACCAATCACATGTCCAAACACTGGATAGATCAGTTTATATAACCAATCATTCTAGAGCTGGGTGATAAATCAAATTACAGTTTTCTTGATTGCTTGAGCACATTTGTCCAAACAATTAACACGTAGCCCCAAACTGAAACACGTTGGCCAAAATTACACATTTAATTTGCAAAATGCATTAAAACTTTCAAAACATGAAATACTGTACATGACACAAAGTCAGCTGCATCCATCTAAACATACAACTTGTTATCTAATGAAAGGTATTTCAATCAATCGTTACACAATCAAATCAAATCACATTTTATTTGTCACATGCGCCGAATACAACAGTGAAATGCATATCTACAAGCCTTTAACCAACAATGCAGTTTTAAGAAAATACCTAAAAAGTAAGAGATAAAAGTAACAAATAATTAAAGAACAGCAGTAAAATAACAATAGCAAGGCTATATACAGGGGGTAACGGTACAGAGTCAATGTGCGTGGGCACCGGAGTCGAGGTAATTGAGGTAATAAACTCAGCAAAAAACGGTCGTGAAGACACTAACAGCTTACAGACGGTAGGCAATTAAGGTCACAGTTATGAAAACTTAGGACACTAAAGAGGCCTTTCTACTGACTCTGAAAAACACCAAAAGAAAGATGCCCAGGGTCCCTGCACATCTGTGTGAACGTGCCTTAGAAATGCTGCAAGGAAGCATGAGGACTGCAGATGTGGCCAGGGCAATAAATTGCAATTTCCGTACTGTGAGACGCCTAAAACAGAGCTACAGGGAGACAAGACGGACAGCTGATCGTCCTCGCAGTGGCAGACCACGTGTAACAACACCTGCACAGGATTGGTACATCCGAACATCACACCTGCGGGACAGGTACAGGATGGCAACAACAACTACACCAGGAGCCCACAATCCCTCCATCAGTGCTCTGACTGTCCACAATTGGCTGAGAGAGGCTGGACTGAGGGCTTGTAGGCCTGTTGTAAGGCAGGTCCTCACCAGACATCACCGGCAACAACATCACCTATGGGCACAAACCCACCGTCGCTGGACCAGACAGGACTGGCAAAAAGTGCTCTTCACTGACGAGTCGCGGTTTTGTCTCACCAGGGGTGATGGTCGGATTTGCGTTTATCATCGAAGGAATGAGCATTACACCGAGGCCTGTACTCTAGAGTGGGATTGATTTGGAAGTGGAGGGTCCATCAAGGTCTGGGGTGGTGTGTCACAGCATCATCGGACTGAGCTTGTTGTCATTGCAGGAAATCTTAACGATGTGTGTTACAGGGAAAACATCCTCCTCCCTCATGTGGTACCCTTCCTGCAGGCTCATCCTGACATGACCCTCCAGCATGACAATGCCACCAGCCATACTGCTCGTTCTGTGTGTGATTTCCTGCAAGATAGGAATGTCAGTGTTCTGCCATGGCCAGCGAAGAGCCCGGATCTCGATCCCATCGACTGGGGACCGTTGCCAGAGGCTCCGAACTGGGGACCGTCGCCGGAGGCTCCGGACCTGGGACCGTCGCCAGAGGCTCCGGACTGGGGACCGTCACCGGAGGCTACGTACTGGAGACCGTCGCCGGAGGCTCCGGACTGGAGACCGTCGCCTAAGGCTCCGGACTGACCCGTGGAGCAGGCACAGGATGAACCGGGCTGTGGGGGAGCACTGGAGATCTGGTGCTTAACACTTGCACTGCTCCTCGTGGCTGAATGCCCACTTTATCCCGGCACGTGCGGAACGCAGGCACAGGGCGCACTGAACTGTCACAGCGCACCGGAGACACAGTGCGCAGAGCCTGCACAGGATACCCTGGGCCAAAACGGAGCACCGGAGACCAAGAGCGCTAAGCTGGCACAATCTGCCCTGGCTGGATGCCCACTCTAGCGTGGCACTTGCGGAGAGCTGGCTCCGAGCGCACCGGGCTGTGCACGCGCACCGGAGACACCGTGCGCTTTACCGCATAACACGGTGCCTGACCAGTACCACGCTCCTTGCCGTGAGCATGGGGAGTTAGCTCTGCCAACCTCCCCGTGTGCCTCCCCCCCCAAAACAAATGTGGGGAGTGGCTTCTTGGGCTTCCGTCGATGACTTGCCTCCTCATATCGTCGCCGCTCCTCCTTCGCTGCCTTTATCTCCTCCTTTGGACGGCGATATTCTCCAGCCTGCCTCCAGGGTCCTTTCCCATCCAGGATCTCCTCCCATGTCCATGAGTCCCTTTCTCCATGCTGCTTGATCCTTTGGTGGTGGGTAGTTCTGTCACGATCGTCGTATGGAATGGACCAAGGTGCAGCGGGTGAGCGTACATTTTTCTTTATTTTGCAAATGTCGCCAACAAAACAATAATACAACAAAAACGAACGTGAAGCTCCATAAGGCTACACATGCACAAACAAAGACAACTACCCACAACTACCAAAAGGAAAAAAGGCTGCCTAAGTATGATTCCCAATCAGAGACAACGATATACAGCTGTCCCTGATTGAGAAACCGGCCAAAACATAGAAACAAACAACATAGAATGCCCACCCCAAATCACACCCTGACCTAACCAAATAGAGAAATAAAACGTCTCTCTAAGGTCAGGGCCTGTCAGGGCCTGTTTCTTTCTCCTGCGAATGATGGGGATGAGGGCCTGTTCGGGTGTCTGGAGTATATCCTTCCCGTCCGACTCATTAAAGAAAAATTATTTGTCCAAGTTGAGGTGAGTAATTGCTGTTCTGATGTCCAGAAGCCATTTTCGGTCATAAGAGATGGTAGCAGCAACATTATGTACAAAATAAGTTTCAAACAATTCGAAAAAAAAATAAAAAAAATAGAACAGTAAGAGCCAATAATACAGCAGCCATCCTCTCCGGCGCCATCATACAGATATCCCAATAAATACTAAGTAGGCCTACATAATACCCTAACATGGTTAACCCTCTTTTATATGTCTGGGCCATTTGTTGATACTATAAAAGGGAAGAAAACATATTATCACAGCACGGGCTGTATTATTTCTTCCTAAAATGATTTTACCAAAGCTGACTAATGCAGAAATGTCACTCGAGCATGAATATCCAGAAACAAAAGGCATTATTTGACCTTTTTCCATTTGAACTGAGAGCTGAACTATCTTCCTCTATGGGCCCCTCTACCTCTCCTTTGTCCTTGCCTTCGGCCTCTTACTTGATCCATTCATGCAAACAGCAACTCAGAGGAGACCTCTTTAAACATGAATAAGGACTGATTGCTGATTGAACAATTGTGCAAAGACATTTTGCACACATGCAGAAGAGGTTGACATTCATGGGAGTAATTTGTATCAGCTGTGACCTAATGTTTTAATTTTGTTTGTCATGATTTACTCAACTGAGTTTTGCGTCTTTTGCAGACAGTTGCAAAAATGTGCTTAGCATTTGCATTGTGTATGAAAGCAATGAGAAATGACTTAGTTTTACAACAAATAATGCTGTTGTGCTAATTAGGTTATGATGGACATCAAGTCCACACCAGTTTCATTAAAAGTGTCTTAGCAATCTAGAAAAACTGTAATTCAGATATTGTTCTGCAACACTCCAAACGCCTGTATCGCAAGACTCAATAGTTTTTTGTTGTTAATGTTCTATAATACCTGCTACAAGAAGTTAGTCAATATTAGTGAATGTGCATTATGCATGTTTCTGATTAAGTTTGTAACAGAAAGGGCATTTTCATAGACTGACTTGAAAGCCAGATCAGTGATTATTGCATAAACACAAGTTAAACTATTTTGATAAAATAATTAATTATTAGTGGGTCTTGTTGTGGAAGGCTTATATTTAGCCTAGGTATAATTTAACTGGCCCTGAATTCATTAGATTATTGCTGACTGTTTGAAATGCAGTGTATTTGACCTTTAATTGTACAACAACCCTTATTTAGAGAACAAATATATAATTAAACTCTCTATATATTGTGAATCGTCCATAAGTTTGAAAAAATGTATACATGGTTTTTAAGCCATATCGCCCAGCCCTAAATCACACGCCTAAGCACTGAATAGACCAGCTTATCTAACCAATCACACGTCATAACATTCATTTGATGCTGGACCAGACCTGTATGACTCAACCGCAAACACTCTGAATCACCGTTTTCCTTCGTCCCGGTGAATCTGTTTCTCAGAACACAAACACATAAAATGTGAAAATGCGTGATGTGGAAATGTGAGTTATTGACATTAGCAATTACCTGTCTTTCTCTGAAATGGGTTAGCAATGTGAAAAGAGGGCATGATTTCTGCCATTACCTGTTCTGACTCGGGGGGAATAGGGTTACAAACAGCCAGTCAGTAGTAAAGGGGAGCCTCTTCGATATTAGCCGAGGAGAGATTGGAGAGAAGAAAGAAGAGAGAGATTGGAGTGAAAGATTGAAAGACAGAGAGAGAGAGGGGGACAGAGAGAGAGAGAGAAAAGCAGAAAATATTCATTATTGCGTCCTGTTTCCACTGATTCCTACAGCGTCCCTACTTCTGGGGCCTCTACTCTTACAGACCAACCAGATACAGCCAGCTTCCCAACACCGTAATTTGCATCGCTAGCTCAACAATACCCACGCTGTTGACTTGGGCTGGCTTTTTCTTTTTTTTTATCAGAGGAGGAAATGAAAATTTTAATTAAAACTTGAAACAGCAGCCGAACCAGCAGCAGAGGCAGACTTTTTCTCCTCTCTCAACCTCCAACCTTGGAATAATTGGTTGTGTACCTCCTCCCTTCCTCCTTCCCTCCATCCCCTGTTCTCTTTCTTTCGGTTAAATTTATATTTTACATTTTAGTCATTTTGCAGACACTCTTATCCAGAGCGACTTACAGTTTATCTTAAGATAGCCAGGTGGGACAACCACATTTCCCATTCATTGTAATACATTTTTTTGAGGATAGCCTAAAAGGAAGGGAAGGTTCTGGATAAGTTGCAGGGGTTTGATGGCAAAAGCGGGGAGCCCAGCCAACAGCGAGGTCTTGGAGCGGTCAGGTCTTCCCCGGGAGGGAGAGTAGCTCCGTCTTGTTGAGCTTGAGGTGGTGGGCCGACATCCAAGCTGAGATATCTGTCTGGCACGCAGAGATGCATGTCGCCACCTGGTTGTCAGAAGAGTGGAAGAAAAAAAGTAGTTGAGTGTTGTCTGCATAGCAATGATAGGAGAGACCAGGTGAGGATATGATGGAGCCGAGTCTTTTGGTGTATCGAGAGAAGAGGAGAGGGCCTAGAACCAAGTCCTGGGGGACACCACTAGTGAGAGTACGTGGTGCAGACACAGATCCTCTCCACGTCGTCTGGTAAGAGCGGTCTGCCAGGTAGGATGCAATCGAAGAGTGTGCAGAATTTGAGATGCCCAGCCCTGAGAGTGTGGAGAGGAGGATCTGATAGTTCATTGAAGGAAGTGGATAGATCTAGGAGAATGAAAACAGAGGAGAGAGAGTCAGCTTTGGCAGTGCGGAGAGCCTTCGTGACATAGAGGCGAGCAGTATCGGTTGAGTGACCCGTCTTGAAGCCTGACTGGTTAGGGTCAAGAAGATCGTTCTGAGAGAGATAGCGAGAGAGTTTGTCAGAGACAGCACGCTCCAGTTTATTGGAAATAAAAGAAAGAAGGAATACCAGTCTGCATTTATATAAAAAAATGACCCCCC
This sequence comes from Salvelinus alpinus, assembly GCF_045679555.1. NCBI lineage: Eukaryota > Metazoa > Chordata > Actinopteri > Salmoniformes > Salmonidae > Salvelinus > Salvelinus alpinus. Next base: position 20,178,304 of record NC_092115.1, read on the forward strand.
TTTTTTGATCTGCAACTCCCAACGTGCTCGGGAGAGGCGAAGGTGGAGTCATGCGTCCTCCAAAACATGACCCGCCTAACCGCGCTCCTTAACACCTGCCAGCTTAACCCGGAAGCCAGCCGCACCAGTGTGTCGGAGGAAACACCATTCAACTGGCGACCGGAGTCAGCCTGCAGGCCCCTGGCCCGTCACAAGGAGTCGCTAGAGCACAATGAGCCAAGTAAAGCCCCACCGGCCAAACCCTCCCCTAACCCGGATGCCACTGGGCCAATCCTATGGGACTCCTGGCCACGGCCAGGTGTGGGACAACCCGGTGTGGCGCAACCCGGGACTGAACCCAGGTCTGTAGTAACGCCTCTAGCACCGTGATGCAGTGCCATAGACTGCTGTGGCACTCGGGAGGCCCCTGGTCTGTAGTAATTTGACGTCAGACGGGTCTGGTGTTGGTTTCTTGGGGAGGGATAGCAACTCTGGTCATTTTGAAGTCAGAGGGGATGCAGCCAGTGGTCAGGGATGAGTTGATGAGGGAAGTGAGAAGGCCTCCAGAGATGGTCTGGAGAAGTTGGGGGGGGGGCGGGGGAGGTGGTCGAGCAGGCAGGTTGTCGGGCGGCTGGACCTCACTAGTCGTAGGATTTCACCTGGAGAGAAAAGATGCAGTTGTGATGTTTTAAATGTTGTGTACCCCTCCTGGGGCTCAGGGAAGTTTTAAATGTTGTGTACCCCTCCTAGGGCTCAGGGAAGTTTTAAATGTTGTGTACCCCTCCTAGGGCTGAGTGAAGTTTTAAATGTTGTGTACCCCTCCTAGGGCTGAGGGAAGTTTTAATAGTTGTGTACCCCTCCTAGGGCTCAGGGAAGTTTTAAATGTTGTGTACCCCTCCTGGGTCTCAGGGAAGTTTTAAATGTTGTGTACCCCTCCTAGGGCTCAGGGAAGTTTTAAATGTTGTGTACCCCTCCTAGGGCTGAGGGAAGTTTTAAATGTTGTGTACCCCTCCTAGGGCTCAGGGAAGTTTTAAATGTTGTGTACCCCTCCTAGGGCTGAGGGAAGTTTTAAATGTTGTGTACCCCTCCTAGGGCTGAGGGAAGTTTTAAATGTTGTGTACCCCCTCCTAGGGCTGAGGGAAGTTTTAATAGTTGTGTACCCCTCCTAGGACTCAGGGAAGTTTTAAATGTTGTGTACCCCCTCCTAGGGCTTAGGGAAGTTTTAAATGTTGTGTACCCCTCCTAGGGCTGAGGGAAGTTTTAATAGTTGTGTACCCCTCCTAGGGCTGAGTGAAGTTTTAAATGTTGTGTACCCCTCCTAGGGCTGAGGGAAGTTTTAATAGTTGTGTACCCCTCCTAGGGCTCAGGGAAGTTTTAAATGTTGTGTACCCCCTCCTAGGGCTGAGGGAAGTTTTAAATGTTGTGAACCCCTCCTAGGGCTGAGGGAAGTTTTAAATGTTGTGTACCCCCTCCTATGGCTCAGGGAAGTTTTAAATGTTGTGTACCCCTCCTAGGGCTCAGGGAAGTTTTAAATGTTGTGTACCCCTCCTAGGGCTGAGGGAAGTTTTAAATGTTGTGTACCTCTCCTGGGGCTGAGTAAAGTTTTAAATGTTGTGTACCCCTCCTAGGGCTCAGGGGATTTTTAAATGTTGTGTACCCCCTCCTAGGGCTCAGGGAAGTTTTAAATGTTGTGTTCCCCTCCTAGGGCTCAGGGAAGTTTTAAATGTTGTGTACCCCTCCTAGGGCTGAGGGAAGTTTTTAATAGTTGTGTACCCCTCCTAGGGCTGGGGGAAGTTTTTAACATTGTGTACCCCTTCCTAGGGCTGGGTGAAGTTTTAAATGTTGTGTACCCCCTCCTAGGGCTGGGGGAAGTTTTTAACATTGTGTACCCCCTCCTAGGGATGGGGAAGTTTTACATGTGTGTACCCCTCCTAGGGCTGAGCGAAGTTTTAATAGTTGTGTACCCCTCCTAGGGCTGGGGGAAGTTTTTAACATTGTGTACCCCCTCCTAGGGCTGGGTGAAGTTTTAAATGTTGTGTACCCCCTCCTAGGGCTGGGGGAAGTTTTTAACATTGTGTACCCCCTCCTAGGGCTGGGGGAAGTTTTTAACATTGTGTACCCCCTCCTAGGGCTGGGGGAAGTTTTACATGTGTGTACCCCTCCTAGGGCTGGGGGAAGTTTTTAACATTGTGTACCCCCTCCTAGGGCTGGGTGAAGTTTTAAATGTTGTGTACCCCTCCTAGGGCTGGGGGAAGTTTTTAACATTGTGTACCCCCTCCTAGGGCTGGGGGAAGTTTTAAATGTTGTGTACCCCTCCTAGGGCTGGGGGATGTTTTTAACATTGTGTACCCCCTCCTAGGGCTGGGGGAAGTTTTAAATGTTGTGTACCCCTCCTAGGGCTGGGTGAAGTTTTAAATGTTGTGTAATTAAAATGTATGTTTTTGCGCAATATTCCAAATGCCTGTATTGCAAGAATCAAGGTTTTCTTATTTTATGTCCGCTTGTTCTCGTGTTTCTGGCAGGCGACAAGCTTAGGTCCAAAATAAGGCCATAGAAGCGCATTGGCCTTATTTTGGACATACTGTAATTTAGCGAGAGTGATAACTCTCGCTTTGCCTCTTCCACTGTGGTTTACACACATACCAAGCCCCTCCCCCTGCCTCTCACGCCAACAAAGTTGAGAGATCACATCTTCCTCTCTGACAAGCGGGTTCAACTCACTATTTGCATTTGAGGTTTGGTCCCACAGAATGGTTCATATGGACACCAACACATTGAGACGTTACTGTAGTAGAGGAGAAGTCAACTATTCTAACGAGACCATTTTTATGTCTCAACTACTCAAATAGCGCACAGAGCAGACACTACTTAAACGAGAATATCAATCAACATTGATTCTGGAAAATGAATGCTCTGATTGTACCGTCAGCAGCATTTTAGTCAAAGACTGTTATACTAGCTGTCTAGTCTGTGTTTTATTAACGTGCAGTAAGCATAAAACACAATTATATGAGGAATTGGCAACTCGTTCTCATTCTGAGAAATAAGGTAGGCCGCTTGAGTTCAACATCTGAACAAAGTGGACAGACTAACATGCTTTTCAAACAGTTGGAGGCAGACAGAAGGGTGTGTTCATAGCAATTCAACTGTTCAACCTTGTTTGCTAGCAAATAGATCCAAGTTGGCTGAACTTGAAATATGAACATTAGCTGGCTACTTACTAGCATGTGGGCTAGTGCTCGAAAAATCATTGATGAGACCTGTGTTAATGTTCTATAATTCCTGTTACAAGAAGTTAGTCATTATTAGTGAATGTGTATTATGCAGGTTTCTGGTTAAATTTGTAACAAAAAGGGCGTTTATAATGAAATTATTAGTGTTTCTTGTTGTGGAAGGCTTATATTTAGCCTAGGTATAATTTAACTGGCCCTGAATTCATTAGATTATTGCTGACTGTTTGAAATGCAGTGTATTTGACCTTTATTTGTACAACAACGCTTATTGAGAGAAAACATATCCAGCATTATCGTGAATCGCCCGTAAGTTTGAAAAACACAAGATATTATTTTTAGGCCATATCACCTAGCCCTACACTTCCATCCCTCCATCCTTTCCTTCTTCCCTCTATCCCTTGTTCGCTCTCTCTTTCCCTCAAAACTCTATTTTGCTTCTCCCGCAAAGTGAAATATGATTCCGTTTGGGTATTGACACAGGCAGTGGACACAAGCTTGCCAGGGACAGAACAGATGGGAAAGAATGAGGAAAGGAACAGAGGAGTGCATTTATTTTTCTGTTAATGAAATGATGGTTGAAGGCAAGGCCATAATGATTTGATATGACAGCTAAGCTCCAAGGCTTAGTCCTGGGGGTCCAGGAAAGGGTTGGTCTGGTTAGGGGGTATTGAGCAGTGTTACTTTTTGTGATAAAATGTGGGATTTTGACTGAAGATATTGTCTGCTTACATTTGTGTCCACTCCTTATTCGACCTTAGTGCAGAGGACAATTTATGTCCCATCACCTCCCCTAACTGTGTTTGTGTGCACTCAAGTCCATTTCAGTACAGGTTGCTTTTGCAGTCTCTAGTTAAAGTTACCTTCCAGTATTCAATGTCCCTTAGTAGCCGCAATAAATGCTGTTTTCCCAGCACTCAGTGAAATTAAAGTCTGTCCATTAATGTTACTGCAATTAAACCCCAGGCCTGGGAGCACACTGCTCACCATTTGATTAAATAACGTTTCATTGGGAAATGCAGTCTTGGCCTGTATCCCACTCCCAAATGTCTTATTGGTGTCCTTTAGTAGTGGTTTCTTTGCAGCAATTCGACCATGAAGGCCTGATTCACGCAGTCTCCTCTGAACAGTTGATGTTGAGATGTGTCTGTTACTTGAACTCTGTGATGTATTTTTTTGGCTGCATTTTCTGAGGGTGGTAACTCTAATGAACTTATCCTCTGCAGCAGAGGTAACTCTGGGTCTTCCTTTCCTGTGGTGGTCCTCATGAGAGCCAGTTTCATCTTAGCGCTTGATGGTTTTTGCAACTGCACTTGAAGAAACTTTCAAAGTTCTTGACATTTTCCGGATTGACTGACCTTCATGTCTTAAAGTAATGATGGACTGTCGTTTCTCTTTGCTTATTTGAGCTGTTTATGACATAATATGGACTTGGTCTTTTACCAAATAGGGCTATTTTCTGTATACCACCCCTACCTTGTCACAGCACAGCTGATTGGCTCAAAGCATTGTGAAGGAAATACATTTCACAAATGAACTTTTAACAAGGCTGTTAATTGAAATGCATTCCAGGTAACTACCTCATGAAGCTGGTTGGGAGAATGCCAAGAGTGTGAAAAGCTGTCATAAAGTCAAAGGGTGGCTACTTTGAAGAATCTCAAATATTGGATTTGTTTAACACTTTTATGGTTACTACATGATTCAATATGTGCTATTTCATAGTTTGAATGTTTTCACTGTTATTCTACAATGTAGAAAATAGTAAAAATAAAGAAAAACCCTTGAATGAGTAGGTGTGTCCAAACTTTTGACTGGTACTGTACACACACAAACAGGGACACGCTCAGTCACACGCACGCACGCACGCACGCACGCACGCACGCACGCACGCACGCACGCACACACACACACACACACACACACACACACACACACACACACACACACACACACACACACACACACACACACACACACACACACACACACACACACACACACACACACACACACACACACATTAATTCCCCTCTCTCCCCCACACACACACCTTCATTTCCCTTCCCCCTTTCCAGCCAGTCCTCCTATCTTTAATAAGAGATTACATTTATGGTGAGGAGGAGAAGGGAAGAGAAAGGCATGGAGATATGTGTCCACTGCTGGTGAAAGATGTATCTACGTGCTGATCCCAGATCAGTCAGTAAGTTATTAATAATAGGACAGGCCACAACACTAGACCATCAGCTCTTTGCCTACACTCATTTACCACACACATTTACCACACACACATCAAAGGAGGGATCGAGGGTGTGTCTTAAATTCTTAAATGGCACCCTATTCCCTAAATAGTTCACTACTTTTGACCATGGCCCTAGGGCTCTAGTCAAAAGTTGTGCACTATATAGGGAATAGGGTGACATTTGGGAGTGGAATACAGGCCAAGACTGCATTTCCTAATGAAACTTTATTCAATCAAATGGTACTGGTACTGTATATGTGAATGAACGTTCATCCATTGTGTGTGTGTGTGTGTGTGTGTGTGTGTGTGTGTGTGTGTGTGTGTGTGTGTGTGTGTGTGTGTGTGTGTGTGTGTGTGTGTGTGTGTGTGTGTGTGTGTGTGTGTGTGTGTGTGTCTAGGGTCTAGGTGGAGTATGTGTGTGTGTGTGTGTGTGTGTGTGTGTGTGTGTGTGTGTGTGTGTGTGTGTGTGTGTGTGTGTGTGTGTGTGTGTGTGTGTGTGTGTGTGTGTGTGTGTGTAGGGTCTAGGTGGAGTATGTGTGTGTGTGTGTGTGTGTGTGTGTGTGTGTGTGTGTGTGTGTGTGTGTGTGTGTGTGTGTGTGTGTGTGTGTGTGTGTCTAGGTGGAGTATGTGTGTGTGTGTGTGTGTGTGTGTGTGTGTGTGTGTGTGTGTGTGTGTGTGTGTGTGTGTGTGTGTGTGTGTGTGTGTGTGTGTGTGTGTGTGTGTGTGTGTGTCTAGGTGGAGTCTGACCCTACATGCTGTGTTCCTGGAGAGCCTTGATAATGAGGCCCTGTTTGGGAAGGAGCTTGCTCAGTCTTTACATCTCTCTGTTCTAGGAAGGAGAAAATGACTGCTAGGAAGTCATCCTGTGAAGATTAACATCATGTAGTGGAGAATATGTGTGTGTGTGTGTGTGTGTGTGTGTGCGTGCGTGCGTGCGTGCGTGCGTGCGTGCGTCAGAGTATATCAGGTGAGCAGAGTCTGAGGTGTCTGCTATTCCTTTTTTTGTGACCAAATCTTTATTAATGTTTTCATTTTCTTGTTGGAGGGGCCACATGCACAATACATGAATTCATATATAATAGTTGGCTCGCATCCCCCCGTGGGCTGCCACTCAAGAAGAAGAAAAACATTTAAATAACGGAACCAAATAAAAAGCATTGATCACCATGATTATAACACAGAGACAAAAAGTATGTAAAAAGAGAGAAACAATACATGTACATATTACATATGAATAATTTCACGGTAAGTAAGTTCTACACCTGTTCTATTCGGCGCATGTGACAAATACAATTTGATCTTGTGTGTTTGTGTGAATGAATGAATGAAATGTTATTTTCGTGTCATATCGCCAATTGGCAACCCATCCCTTCTGGGATTAATTGACACATTAACAAACATTACAATAATTCACTATGGTAATTAAATGATTATTGGCCAGTCTGAGATATGACTTTTTCTTTACAACTCTGCCTAGAAGGCCAGCATCCCGGAGTCGCCTCTTCACTGTTGACGTTGAGACTGGTGTTTTGCGGTACTATTTAATGAAGCTGCCAGTTGAGGACTTGTGAGGCGTCTGTTTCTCAAACTAGACACTCTAATGTACTTGTCCTCTTGCTCAGTTGTGCACCAGGGCCTCCCACTCCTCTTTCTATTCTGGTTAGAGCCAGTTTGTGCTGTTCTGTGAAGGGAGTAGTACACAGCATTGTAAGAGATCTTCAGTTTCTTGGCAATTTCTCGCATAGAATAGCCTTCATTTCTCAGAACAAGAATAGACTGACGAGTTTTAGAAGAAAGCCTTTGTTTCTGGACATTTTGAGCCTGTAATCGAACCCACAAATTCTGATGTTCCAGATACTCAACTAGTCTAAAGAAGGCCCGTTTTATTGCTTCTTTAACCACGACTAAAGTTTTCAGCTGTCCTAACATAATTGCAAAATTGTTTTCTAATGATCAATTAGCCTTTTAAAATGATAAACTTGGATTAGCTAGCAAAACGTGCCATTGGAACACAGGAGTGATGGTTGCTGATAATGGGCCTCTGTACGCCTATGTAGATATTCCATAAAAGATCTGCCGTTTCCAGCTACAATAGTCATTTACAAAATGAACAATGTCTACACTGTATTTCTAATCAATTTGATCTTATTTTAATGGACAAAATATGTGCTTTTCTTTCAAAAACAAGGACATTTCTAAGTGACCCCAAGCTTTTGAACGGTAGTGTATACACATGCATACATACATACATACATACATACCATAAACAGACAAATAAATACAGAAAAAATAAAAGAAACAAAGTCACTTGAACCCAGTCTGACACAAAGACTCATATGGTAAACAAGCCTATACACAATCTACAGTTGAAGTCGGAAGTTTACCTACATTTAGGTTGGAGTCATTAAAACTTGTTTTTCAACCACTCCACAAGTTTCTTGTAAACAAACTATAGTTTTGGCAAGTTGGTTAGGACATCTACTTTGTAGACAATTGTTTACAGACAGATTATGTCACGTACAATTCACTGTATCACAATTCCAGTGGGTTAGAAGTTTACATACACTAAGTTGACTGTGCCTTTAAACAGCTTGGAAAATTCCAGAAAATGATGTCATGGCTTTAGAAGCTTCTGATAGGCTAAATGACATCATTTGAGTCAATTGCAGGTGTACCTGTGGATGTATTTCAAGGCCTACCTTCAAACTCAGTGCCTCTTTGCTTGACATCATGGGAAAATCAAAAGAAATCAGCCAAGAACTCATAAAGAAAATTGTAGACCTCCACAAGTCTGGTTCATCCTTGGGAGCAATTTCCAAACGCCTGAAGGTACCACGTTCATCTGTACAAACAATAGTACACAAGTATAAACACCATGGGACCACGCAGCCGTCATACCGCTCAGGAAGGAGACGCGCTCTGTCTCCTAGAGATGAACGTACTTTGGTGCGAAAAGTGCAAATCAGTCCCGGAACAACAGCAAAGGACCTTGTGAAGATGCTGGAGGAAACAGGTACAAAATTATCTATATCCACAGTAAAACGAGTCCTATATAGACATAACCTGAAAAGCCGCTCACCAAGGAAGAAGCCACTGCTCCAAAACTGCCATAAAAATTCCAGACTACAGTTTGCAACTACACATGAGGACAAAGATCGTAGTTTTGGAGAAATGTCCTCTGGTCTGATGAAACAAAAATAGAACTGTTTGGCCATAATGACCATCGTTATGTTTGGAGGGAAAAGGGGGAGGCTTGCAGGCTGAAGAACACCATCCCAACCGTGAAGCACGGGGGTGGCAGAATCATGTTGTGGGGGTGCTTTACTGCAGGAGGGACTGGTGCACTTCACAAAATAGATGGCTTCACGAGGTTGGAAAATGATGTGGATATATTGAAGCAACATCTCAAGACATCAGTCAGGAAGTTAAAGCTTAGTCAAAAATGGGTCTTCCAAATGGACAATGACCGCAATCATACTTCCAAAGTTGTGGCAAAATGGCTTAAGGACAACAAAGTCAAGGTATTGGAGTGGCCATCACAAAGCTCTGACCTCAATCCTATAGAATATTTGTGGGCAGAACTGAAAAAGCGTGTGCGGGCAAGGAGGCCTACAAACCTGACCCAGTTACACCAGCTCTGTCAGGAGGAATTGGCCAAAATCCACCCAACTTATTGTGGGAAGCTTGTGGAAAGCTACCCGAAACGTTTGACCCAAGTTAAACAATTTAAAGGCAATGCTACCAAATACTAACTGAGTGTATGTAAACTTCTGACCCACTGGAAATGTGATGAAAGAAATAAAAGCTGAAATAAATCACTCTCTCTACTATTATTCTGACATTTCACATTCTTAAAATAAAGTGGTGATCCTAACTGACCTAAGACATGGCATTTTTACTAGGATTAAATGTCAGGGATTGTGAAAAACGGAGTTTAAATGTATTTGGCTAAGGTGTATGTAAACTTCCGACTTCAACTGTATATACACACACCATTAACCACATAGAAGATAAATATTTTGACTATTTAATTACAGGTAGCCCTTTTTCTTTTATTCCATGCTTCATATAAATATTCCGCAAACAGAAATACACAATGGACCAAATACCATTTCAATTTCTCCTCATCACTCAGCCACATAATGCCAGGGTATATCTGGTGTGCTTTCTGGAATAAGAGCAAGTGTATATCGTGGTAGAACGGGCAATAGAGGATAAATTGAGTTTCATTCTCTATTTCTTCGAAGTCACAATAATTACATAGTCTTTCCTCTTCCATTTTAGCACAATGTGTGTGTGTGGGTAGTGTAGCGTAGCTTAGACTAAGTCTGGTTCTGTTTAAACAGTAAGTGTACCTTGTCTGGGTCTGTGTTCCCCAAGGCCCAAACGGTGCTGAGGCTGTTTTCCACTGTGTTACTTGAGCATGGCCAAATGTGGTGTGTGTGTGTGTGTGTGTGTGTGTGTGTGTGTGTGTGTGTGTGTGTGTGTGTGTGTGTGTGTGTGTGTGTGTGTGTGTGTGTGTGTGTGTGTGTGTGTGTGTGTGTGTGTGTGTGTGTGTGTGTGTGTGTGTGTGTGTGTGTGTGTGTGTGTGTGTATGAACATTAACCTCTGGAGTAGGGTAATACCCATAGAGAGTTGCAGTCTCCACCACACTGAGGTTAGCCTGTCAACACTACTCCATGTTTACACTAGTCCAACCTGGTGGGAACTATCTAGGGGGAAATAACTTCAACTCAAAAGAATGACAAAGCTTAACCCTTTCCCTTCCCAATTTCCATTCATTTCCATATGATGAATTGAAGCATCTAAGACCAGAAGTTTTTCCTAACCAATTTTCCTGACGTGGAAAAACTATGGGTCTTATATTACATATATGATGGATGTGGTACCCATGTGGTGTGTGATCTGTGTGAGTATTCAACACCAGACTACACTGAGATATCAGCAAGCCGTATGGTGTGTGATCTGTGTGAGTATTCAACACCATACTACACTGAGATATCAGCAAGCCGTATGGTGTGTGATCTGTGTGAGTATTCGACACCAGACTACACTGAGATATCAGCAAGCCGTATGGTGTGTGATTTGAACTGTGAACCACTTTGATACTTTGTTTCATTGACGGTCTCTATAGACAAGTATAGTTTAATCAGGAGTGTCTGATATTCTGTTGTGTTTGTGAGTTGTCTTGGATTCTTGTTTTGGATTTTAGGTACAAGATACTCTCAGATACACAGACACACGGCAGATGGCAAATCTACCTTCAATCTGCAATATACTGTACAACACGATCCATCACACACACACACACACACACACACACACACACACACACACACACACACACACACACACACACACACACACACACACACACACACACACACACACACACACACACACACACACACACATACACACACACACACACACACACACACACTCGTCACCACCTTCTTAACAAACCACAGAATTTACGACATCTGTCACTTCCCTTTGAGCCATGATTTGATCACAGTCCTCATTCATCTGTCCAAATCATTATCAACACAGACAGAGAACGAACAGAGAGAGAGAGAGAGAGAGAGAGAGAGAGAGAGAGAGAGAGGGAGATCTACCTGTATCTACCTTCAATCTGCAATATACTGTACAACACGATCCATCACACACACACACACACACACACACACACACACACACACACACACACACACACACACACACACACACACACACACACACACACACACACACACACACACACACACACACACACACACACATCACTCAAGTCCGGTGGTAGATCATCCAGCCAGTCGTCTGGCCCCTCTCTCTCTCTCTTTAGTTCCGGAGTTCCAAATTAAGCAGCAACAGCTGAAAAGATGAGCTCCTAAAAATATTGAATTTTACATGGTTTTTAGAGGAAAGTATATCGAAAAAAAGCAAAAGAAAACTGCAAGACTGATTAGGAGACCAAACAAGCAGCAAACAAAGAAGAAAGGCTTTCGAAAAAAGTAAAATTATACAATTTTCTTAGCTAGCTAAGTTGTTTACCTGTTGCTAGGCAGTTGCTAGGGACTCTCCTGAAAGAAGCTAGCTAGCTAACAAGGAGAGAGAGAGAGAGAGAGGTCATGATCAGATGATCAGATGAGCTCCTGCATTTTTCAGCATTTTCTTTAAAAAAGATAGATTTAGAGTTAGTTAAACTTGGATTTTTTGTGGAACTGAGAGAGATACAGCTTCAACTGTATTCAACTGTAACTGACTTGATACAGCTTCAACTAGCACTGACGTGTCAAGTGAGAGGTGTCAAAGACCATTAGCCCAACAATGGCAGGAGAGTCGAATAGTCTACCCCAACCAAATGGAGAGGCCTTAGAAGCTCCCTCCTGCTGTTCAGAGGTAATTAAAATACAGTACCCTGTGAGTGTAAAGAATGATAAGGCAAGAAAAGAGCACAAAATGAAGCTCCTTATGGAAAATCAAGAGACACTTTTTGCTGACTATTACAAAAATGGGAACATCAGCAACCTTATCTTCCACACAAACCATCCCCTGGCATGGCACAGTGCTATATTAGCACACTACCCCTCTGTTAAGAGAGGGGGGGTTAACGAGGGGTGGAAACTCAGGATACTTGACAACGAGGACTCTGAGTCAGCTAACATAAATCTATATAAGTCTGGAACAGTATTGGTACAGGGCAACCCCAAACAGTTTCAGCTGGACTTTCACCTAATCAAAGAATTAGCCCAGCAGGAGAAGCTCTCCCTTGATAAAGATACCCCCACCCCAAGCGGGTCAGACCAGACCTCTTCATCATATAACCCCACAGACGAGCAACCCTCAGCAGACAGTCAACCTCCCAGTACAGAGCACTTCTCCCTCATTGAAATGAAGGATAAATTCACCCAGCTGGAGGTAAGGCAGGTGGAGCTGGAACAGCAGGTGATTACACTCCAGTCAGCACAGACCCAGACAACAGTCCAGCACAACAACCCCTTAACCAGACCAGGAGAGCTGGAGGTGGAGAGAGACATATCTGCACTCTGGACAGTGGTGAGACAACTTCAACAGGAGAAAGAGCAGAAGCAGGAGCAGAACAAAGCACTAGAGGAGAGGATCAGACTGCTGGAGGAGAGGGAGAGGGGGATGGAGGAGAGGATCAGACTGCTGGAGGAGAGGTTGAGGGGGATGGCATGTGACAGAGAACAACCCACTAGGGAGGTGGCCATCCCCACAGAGACGCCAGCAGAACAGCCCACCTCAGCACCGGACAAAAGTCTCGACACCACAGCAGAACAGTCCACACCAGACCCTGACCATAGAGTCAACATCACAGCAGAACAGACAAAAGAAAAAACCCAAGCCCAGCAGCTCTCACCCCCCCTGAGCACCCCCCCTGTCAGCCACCCTGATAGCCCTCCTGACAACCCCCCCACACCCACTGAGAACAAACACAAGACACAGATTGTTCTCCTTATGGACTCAAATGGGAAATATATAGAAGAAAAAAAACTTTTTCCCAAACACAGTGTGTCTAAACTCTGGTGTCCAAACACCCAGCGCGCCCTAGACCTTCTGTCTGAGGACAAACTAGGCTCACCTAGCCACATAATAATACACACAGGCACAAACGACCTGAGAGCAAAGCAGGAAAGGGTGGCCACAGCACTGAAGGGAGTGATTGAAAAAGCTTCTTCTACTTTCCCCAATGCACAAGTGGTTATCTCCACCCTGCTACCACGAAAAGACTTCCACCCTGCTACAATACAGCGGGTAAACGCAAGCATTTCCCGTGACTGTGCCTCAAAACCAAATGTTTTCCTGGCCCACCACTCCACCCTGGACTTGAACAGCCTCTATGACCAGGTCCACCTCTATAAGGCAGCAGTGCCCACCTTTGTCCGGACTCTAAAGGACATCGCTCTCAAACGCAGCCCCAACACTTCACACAGGAGCAACAGATCAATAGACACCCCACCCAGACCAGCGAGACACCCTCCAAGACCTGCAGGACCCCCCCGTGGACCTACACATAGAGGACCCACGCCAAGAGGACTTACATCCAGACCACAGCACCCCCAGACACATCCACACCCCCACCCCAACCAATCAACACCCCCCCACATCAACCATGCCCACACCCCATTTAGGCCCCCTCAGATCAGACCTATGCCACTCCTGCCCACCCCATGCACCCCACCCCCGCAAAGAGAGCATCAACATGGAAGTCACACATACGCCCAGGTAGTGAGCGGGCAAACAGGCCCAACCCCCACTCTTACACTCGCCCAAGCCAACGGCATGTACCAGATGCTCAGCAGGCTCTGCTCACACTTACTGGCCTGAGGCCAAACCACACGGCCAACAACATTGGACACTTTATGGAACAAAAAGCCTTCACTATATCATCCTGGAATATCCAAGGCCTGAGGTCATCTGCCTTTGGCCTAAAGAGCAGGAACACGGACTTCACCAAAGAAATCGGTAATGCAGACATTGTCATCCTGCAAGAAACATGGTATAGCGGAGACGGACCCACTGGTTGCCCTCTAGGTTACAGAGAGCTGGTAGTCCCATCCACCAAACTACCAGGTGTGAAACAGGGAAGGGACTCAGGGGGAATGCTAATTTGGTATAGAGCAGACCTAACTCACTCCATTAAATTAATCAAAACAGGAACATTTTACATTTGGCTAGAAATTCAAAAGGAAATTATCTTAACAGAGAAAAATGTCCTCCTGTGTGCTACCTATATCCCCCCACTAGAATCCCCATACTTTAATAAAGACAGCTTCTCCATCCTGGAGGGGGAAATCAATCATTTCCAGGCCCAGGGACATGTATTAGTCTGTGGCGACCTAAATGCCAGAACTGGACAAGAACCTGACACCCTCAGCACACAGGGGGACAAACACCTGCCTGCAGGTGACAGCATTCCCTCCCCCATATGCCCCCCTACGCACAACTATGACAACATAACCAACAAAAACGGGTCACAACTCCTGCAGCTCTGTCGCACGCTGGGTATGTACATAGTCAATGGTAGGCTTCGAGGGGACTCCTATGGTAGGTTCACCTATAGCTCATCTCTTGGCAGTAGCACTGTAGACTACTTTATCACTGACCTCAACCCAGAGTCTCTCAGAGCGTTCACAGTCAGCCCACTGACACCCCTATCAGACAACAGCAAAATCACAGTCTACTTGAACAGAGCAATACTCAATCATGAGGCATCAAAGCCAAAGGAACTGAGTAACATTAAGAAATGCTATAGATGGAAGGAATGCAGTTTGGAAACCTACCAAAAAACAATTAGGCAACAGCAAATTCAATCCCTTTTAGACAACTTCCTGGGTAAAATGTTCCACTGCAATAGTGAAGGTGTAAACTTGGCAGTAGAAAATCTTAACAGTATATTTGACCTCTCAGCTTCCCTATCAAATCTAAAAATCTCAAATAGAAAACCGAAGAAAATGAACAACAATGACAAATGGTTTGATAAAGAATGCAAAAATCTAAGAAATAAATTGAGGAACCTGTCCAACCAAAAACATAGAGACCCGGAAAACCTGAGTCTACGCCTTCACTATGGCGAATCACTAAAACAATACAGAAATACACTACGGAAAAAGAAGGAACAGCACGTCAGAAATCAGCTCAATGTAATTGAAGACTCCATAGACTCTAACCAATTCTGGGAAAATTGGAAAACACTAAACAAACAACAACACGAAGAATTATCTATCCAAAATGGAGATGTATGGGTAAACCACTTCTCCAATCTTTTTGGCTCTATAACAAAGAATAAAGAACAAAAACATATACATGATCAAATACAAATCCTAGAATCAACTATTAAAGACTACCAGAACCCATTGGATTCTCCAATTACCTTGAATGAGTTACAGGACAAAATAAAAACCCTCAAACCCAAAAAGGCCTGTGGTGTTGATGGTATCCTTAATGAAATGATCAAATATACAGACAACAAATTCCAATTGGCTATACTAAAACTCTTTAACATCGTCCTTAGCTCTGGCATCTTCCCCAATATTTGGAACCAAGGACTGATCACCCCAATCCACAAAAGTGGAGACAAATTTGACCCCAATAACTACCGTGGAATATGCGTCAACAGTAACCTTGGGAAAATACTCTGCATTATCATTAACAGCAGACTCGTACATTTCCTCAATGAAAACAATGTACTGAGCAAATGTCAAATTGGCTTTTTACCAAATTACCGTACAACAGACCATGTATTCACCCTACACACCCTAATTGACAACCAAACAAACCAAAACAAAGGCAAAGTCTTCTCATGCTTTGTTGATTTCAAAAAAGCCTTCGACTCAATTTGGCATGAGGGTCTGCTATACAAATTGATGGAAAGTGGTGTTGGGGGTAAAACATATGACATTATAAAATCCATGTACACAAACAACAAGTGTGCGGTTAAAATTGGCAAAAAACACACACATTTCTTCACACAGGGTCGTGGGGTGAGACAGGGATGCAGCTTAAGCCCCACCCTCTTCAACATATATATCAACGAATTGGCGCGGGCACTAGAACAGTCTGCAGCACACGGTCTCACCCTACTAGAATCCGAAGTCAAATGTCTACTGTTTGCTGATGATCTGGTGCTTCTGTCACCAACCAAGGAGGGCCTACAGCAGCACCTAGATCTTCTGCACAGATTCTGTCAGACCTGGGCCCTGACAGTAAATCTCAGTAAGACCAAAATAATGGTGTTCCAAAAAAGGTCCAGTCACCAGGACCACAAATTCCATCTAGACACCGTTGCCCTAGAGCACACAAAAAACTATACATACCTCGGCCTAAACATCAGCACCACAGGTAGCTTCCACAGAGCTGTGAACGATCTGAGAGACAAGGCAAGAAGGGCATTCTATGCCATCAAAAGGAACATAAATTTCAACATACCAATTAGGATCTGGCTAAAAATACTTGAATCAGTCATAGAGCCCATTGCCCTTTATGGTTGTGAGGTCTGGGGTCCGCTCACCAACCAAGATTTCACAAAATGGGACAAACACCAAATTGAGACTCTGCATGCAGAATTCTGCAAAAATATCCTCCGTGTACAACGTAGAACACCAAATAATGCATGCAGAGCAGAATTAGGCCGATACCCACTAATTATCAAAATCCAGAAAAGAGCCGTTAAATTCTACAACCACCTAAAAGGAAGCGATTCCCAAACCTTCCATAACAAAGCCATCACCTACAGAGAGATGAACCTGGAGAAGAGTCCCCTAAGCAAGCTGGTCCTAGGGCTCTGTTCACAAACACAAACACACCCCACAGAGCCCCAGGACAACAGCACAATTAGACCCAACCAAATCATGAGAAAACAAAAAGATAATTACTTGACACATTGGAAAGAATTAACAAAAAAACAGAGCAAACTAGAATGCTATTTGGCCCTAAACAGAGAGTACACAGTGGCAGAATATACCTGACCACTGTGACTGACCCAAACTTAAGGAAAGCTTTGACTATGTACAGACTCAGTGAGCATAGCCTTGCTATTGAGAAAGGCCGCCGTAGGCAGACATGGCTCTCAAGAGAAGACAGGCTATGTGCACACTGCCCACAAAATGAGGTGGAAACTGAGCTGCACTTCCTAACCTCCTGCCCAATGTATGACCATATTAGAGAGACATATTTCCCTCAGATTACACAGATCCACAAGGAATTCGAAAACAAATCAAATTTTGATAAACTCCCATATCTACTGGGTGAAATTCCACAGTGTGCCATCACAGCAGCAAGATTTGTGACCTGTTGCCACAAGAAAAGGGCAACCAGTGAAGAACAAACACCACTGTAAATACAACCCATATTTATGTTTATTTATTTTAACTTGTGTGCTTTAACCATTTGTACATTGTTACAACACTGCATATATATAATATGACATTTGTAATGTCTTTATTGTTTTGAAACTTCTGTATGTGTAATGTTTACTGTTCATTTTTATTGTTTATTTGACTTTTGTATATTACCTACCTCACTTGCTTTGGCAATGTTAACACATGTTTCCCATGCCAATAAAGCCCCTTGAATTGAATTGAATTGAATTGAGAGAGAGAGAGAGAGAGAGAGAGAGAGAGAGAGAGAGAGAGAGAGAGAGAGAGAGAGAGAGAGAGAGAGAGAGAGAGAGAGAGAGAGAGAGAGAGAGAGAGAGAGAGAGAGAGAGAGAGAGCTTTTCAGATTTCAGTTCTCCTTTTTTCTGTTTTCCCCTGACTCTGTCTATCCATCATGGTTTTGGATACGGCCGTGTGAGGTTTATCAAAGAAAGCACATTTCACGTTGTTACCTGAGCTGCAATGCAATTGATTGAGAGCATCTGTAGAGATATGCAGGCCCACTTTTCCCCACTTTAACCCATCGATACTAGAGGAGGAGTGGTATCTGCTTTCAGCCAATCATTGACAGGTGTCTAAGAAACCTATACTCCTTATGTCCAGCTCAGTGATTTCACCCCCGGATGCACACATACGTGCAAACACACAACCACTCACATGCACAATGGCGTGAACGAGCACACACACAACCCCCACCACCCCCTTCTCTATGACATCAACATCACATGACCAAGGACATATACACCAAACCCTTTGTTTCACTGTGAGATCTCATGGCTTAGGCAGGCCCTGTATCAAGTGTCTCTATAAGTGTTTTCATAAGTGTCCATATGGGTGTATTTTAGCCTAGTTTGAAATGGAAACGTTATAAGAGTGATATTGGTCTCAGAGTGGATGGATGGGAGGTCTAGCCAAGCCAGTGCTGTTCAGTACAGCACGGCAGTGGAGAGAAGCTGAAACCAGGTGGGCTGTTAAGTTTTTAATGGAGGCCCTTTATAAGTTTTATAATAACCTCTATTTAAAGGTTTACAGATGTAGGATCTTAATTGGATCACCCTGTTGCAGGAGAACTTCCCAGCAATGCAGGAAATGTAAAACTTGTAGTGTATTTTAGGTTTAGGTCCACTTTGAAATTTCAGACTTGATTTTCCCTTACAATTTTTTTATATACCTCTACAAAAATGTCCATTAATTATAATCCACATAATATTTCACATTTCCTGTTGCTGCAGGATTATTTTCCTGCTGTAGCAAACTGGCTCAAATTAAGATCCTACATCTGTAGGAGCCCTTGTGAAGGAGGACTCTTAACCTGTCTGTCTGGCTGTCTGGTGGGCTGTCTGTGTCTGCCTGCACTACACTCTAGTACTCTATAATCACAGCATCGCTGATGGAACTGAAGAACCCATGGAGATCAGTCTACCATTGGTTGCTTTCATTTGGTTGCAAAGAAATGTAGACAAAACACACATCACAAATATGAAATGGCCAATGTGCCAGAACATTCACAGATGCACGCATTCACAGATACACCTCCAACCACCAGACCTGGGTTCAAATACTATTTTAAGTCATTTCAAACACTTTATATGGGCTTGATTGAGCTTGCCTGACACAATAGAACCAATGGAATACTCACAAAACTGCAAACTCTTCCCATCTGGCACTCCAGGCAGGCTAGAGCAAATGCTGAAGATATGTGAAAGGTTTCAAATAGTATTTGAACACAGGTATGCTATCCACGGCTGGGGTTTAATGGTTCAGTGCCTTCAGGAAGTATTCATACTCCTTGACTTATTTCACATTTTGGTGTGTTGTAGCCTGAATTCAAAATGGATGAAATATTATTTTTTTCACCCATAATGACAAAAACATGTTAGCTAATGTATTGAAAATGAAATGCATACTGTAAATGAGAAATTTCTGTATTTCATTTTCAATAAATTAGCTAACATGTTTTTGTCATTATGGGTGAAAAAAATTCAGGCTATAACACAACAAAATGTGAAATAAGTCAAGGGGTATGAATACTTCCTGAAGGCACTGATTTTTTTCTCTCCCATCTACCAATCCGTCACATCCTGCCTTGCGTTTCTCATTTGTCTGAGGAAAAAAATGGCGACACTGCAAACAGTGAGCTGCTTTATTAGTGTAACGCTCTGGGTGTCGGGGGGTGTGAAGTCAGACGCAGGAACAACAGAGAGTTCAATACGGTGCTTTTAATGCACAACCGGCAAACAAATGTCCACGCGGAATTACTGGGTGAAACAAACAACTGTCCCAACACGGAGGACAAAACCCAGTCCACAATACACTTGATGCACGAACCAAACAATACGTACATCTACTCCCGAAATCCAAAACTACAACTGAATAATCCCGCACAAAGAAGCGTACGGGCTGGCTGACTAATAAAGCCCAACTAATTAGAATCACCTAAACACAGGTGTAACAAATAAACACATAAGGAGGGGGGAGGAAAAAGAGTCAGTGGCAGCTAGTAGGCCGGTGACGACGACCGCCGAGCGCCACCCGAACGAGAAGGGGAGTCACCTTCGGTCGGAGTCGTGACAATTAGTGTGCACATTATTATGTGCAGAAACATTTTAAAAAAGAGAAGGAGGCACAGAATATGGACTTAATATGAAATAATAAGGATATATTTTTGGTCTATGTTATAGTGTAATATTGGAGTTCAATTTGTATGGCCCTGTACCCCGGGTGGGTGGAGATTTCATTTAAGGACCAATGGAATGGTCTAAAATAACTCCGCCCATCCGGGGCACCGGGCCATGTAAAACAAACTCGCCCATTGAAAAAGCAGATGCGTTCTCTCCATAGCTCCACCAATCTATCTTCCATCACCTTGGTCCACACCGTACGTGTTGTTGTTGCTTTCCTCTTCGCCATCATTATTTTGGTCTCACATGCTGAATGCTGATTGGTTATTTGCAGAAGTCCTTGCCGACTGCTCAGACTACAAGATGCATGACCCACATTTCTGACATGTCAGAAAATTATCAGGGCTTGCGATAAGGGTCTGGGTAACGGAACAGCCATCCTTGGTGCGCCCTTGACCCACTCAAAATACACAAGTCCCGACATACTGATCCTAGCCCAAGTTCATAGGAATTCACCCTAATCATGAAAATTAGTCTGGGACGGCAAAAACGTGGCGAATTAGCGTCAATAATCGTGTAGTGTATGCTTGGCATAATGCAGTACTGGGACCGTTGAGGTTGGTTACACATATGGGATTTTTGGCTCTCATTTGTTCACACACCGTTTTGTATATCTGGGCCCAGACTTCTCCGATGCAGGTAAATCTAGCATAATAGCTGTGAGGAATTTCAAGAGCAGAAACAGTTCCTATTTGCATGTAAGAACAGCCCAATTCAATATAAAAAGTCAATGTCATTCAGTACATTGCCTCAATGTCTGAATTGAATTTGATGTGGTCCATTGGGTTTTAGTTAACAAAACTAAATGTTAGCACTTTTTTTATTACGTTTCCACGCTCTCACATGTACACACACACACGCACGCACGCACGCAGGCACACACACACACACACACACACACACACACACACACACACACACACACACACACACACACACACACACACACACACACACACACACACCACACACCACACACACACACACCCACACACACACACACACACACCCCTTGGACATGGACAGTGGATCAGATCATTAGTATGGACCACCATTTCCTCTCTAACAGCTTTTGATTGCCAAGCCTTTTTCCATCCCGATGACATCAGCACATTTCTAATTGACACATAATTGGGAATAATCGGCTGTCCAATTAAAGGAACCTGCTTGGCCCTGCAGCATGCCATTCCCTTTAAGAAGCTTGTGTTGTTATTTTCTGTTGGCTGAATAGCTCCTTTAGCGAGATAAGAGCCTTGCTGTTGTAATGGGATCAGGGCCGGCTCCAGGCATAAGCGACATAAGTGGTCACTTAGGGCACCGGGGCGTTAGGGGGCCCCTGACCAAAAACATCGTTTTGGGGGGAGGGGAACTCAGTCAGAGTCTCAACTTACTATTGAGAGTAAGAATAGTACAGTACACCAGGTGCAATTTAGAAAATTGTTTGTGTATCAGAATTGTTTGTTGTGTCACTCAATTAGCTGACAATTAGCCATGTATTAGCCAGCTATCTAGACTTGTAGTAATCATGGCCGAATACCGAATTGGGGCCCTGACCTCCAGGGGGCCCCCATTGATTTTGTTAGTCATTCTCACTCAGATATAATTTTAACATGACATAAGTTGCATAAAATTGCAACAAAAAAAACTCCATGTACCACATGGAATAATGGGTAGAATTGCAGGAAATTTGCTGTAAAACTGCAATTCTTTTCTCTCTGCCTCTTGGCAAAATGTGTAGAATGGCAGGAAAGTAATTTTTCTCTCCGCTGTCAAGAGAGGGGCCACTAAAATGTTTTGCGGCGAGGTGGGGGCCAAAAGGCTAGAGCAGGCCATAAATGGGGTCCCGTCTGTTTGCAAATGAGGGAGGAAATCGCTTGGTTGATTTGTTGCGCGCTGGGGGAGGTATGTGTGTGTAAACAGTTGACTTTACTTGTGTGTTAGTGGTGCGTGGGTCAGCTGTTTGTTAACCCGCACCTGCCCATAATTGCTAATAACACATCCGCAACCACCCGACTATATGTGATAAAGCACCCAACCCTAACCCGCTATTATAGAACATTTTATGTATTGTGTAGTAGGGTTGCACATTTTGGGGAATATTCTGAGGTGGAAACTTTCCGTGGGAATTAACAGGAATATATGGGAATTAACGGAAATATATTGGAATTGATGGAAATATATGCACATTAATATTAATACCATTTGCATTGGATATATTTACCATATCATATGGAGACAGAAACATAAACCTTTTACCTTATCATAAGTAGACATATTGGCAAATGATTAAATCCTTCCAATAGGAAGGCGGCTGATGCTGGTGGGATTTGGAGGATGATGGAGGCAACAGCGGAAAGAGCCTCAGATCCACAAAGTCCCTTCCACCAGGTGGCTGATGAGATATTTTGGCACGACTGCCATATTGCATCTCCATCCCAAAGCCCTTGCTTGGAGGCGTACTTCACCAGACTGCCAAGAACCTTGCCCTCATCCAGGCCAAGGTGGCGAGACATGGTAGTGATGACACCATAGGCCTTGTTGATCTCTGCACCAGACAGGATGCTCTTGCCAGCATACTTGGGGTCCAATATGTACGTTGCGGCATGTATGGGGTTCAGGCAGAAGTCTTCAAGCTTTTTGATGTATTTCAGAACTGCAATTTCCTCAGCTTGGAGCAACAGTGAAGTGGGCAGGGCAGTACGGATTTCTTCTCTTACATCTGCAAACAGAGTCTGAACATCAGACAGGATGGCATTGTCTCTCTCAATCTGTGCAATGGCTACTGCTATAGGTTTCAGGAGTTTCAGGCTGCTTACCACTCTCTCTCAAAATACATCATCCAGGAGGATCATCTTGAAGGGGCTGTCCATATCAGCAGACTGTGATATGGCCATTTCTTGGAGAGACTCCTTCCCCTCCAGGAGACTGTCAAACATGATGACAACACCACCCCAAATGGGTGTTGCTGGGCAGCTTCAATGTGGTGCTCTTATTCTTCTCACTTTGCTTGGTGAGGTAGATTGCTGCTGTAACTTGATGACCCTTTTACATACCTAACCATTTCCTTGGCTCTCTTGCAGAGTGTATCCATTGTTTTCAGTGCCATGATGTCCTTGACGTCCAGATTCAATGTATGAGCAGCACAGCCAATGGGTGTGGTGTGAGGGTAGGACTTCTCCACTTTAGACCAAGCAGCCTTCATGTTCACAGCATTGTCTGTCACCAGTGCAAATACCCTCTGTGGTCCAAGGTCATTGATGACTGCCTTCAGCTCATCTGCAATGTAGAGGCCGGTGTGTCTATTGTCCCTTGTGTCTGTGCTCTTGTAGAATACTGGTTGAGGGGTGGAGAAGATGTAGTTAATTATACCTTGCCCAAGAACATTCGACCAACCATCAGAGATGATTGCAATACAGTCTGCTTTCTCTATGATTTGCTTGACCTTCACTTGAACTCTGAACTCTGCATCCAGAAAATTAGTAGATAAAGCATGTGTTGTTGGAGGGGTGTATGCTGGGCGAAGAACATTCAGAAATCTCTTCCAATACACATTGCCTGTGAGCATCAGAGGAGAACCAGTTGTATACACAGCTCGAGCAAGACATTCATCAGCATTTCTCTGACTACGTTCCTCCATTGAGTCAAAAAAACTTCTGATTACAGGAGGACCATGAGCTGTTGCTATCGATAAGGTGTCTGATTCATCATTTTCACCTCAAATAAAAGTAGAGGGACTTTTGTCAGAGGTTGCTTGTTGTGAGCGCTGAGGCAACTTTATACACTTGCCCAGATGATTCTGCATCTTTGTTGCAAACTTCACATATGATTTGGCACAGTATTTGCAAATGTACACAGCTTTCCTTCTACATTAACTGCAGTGAAATGTCTCCACACATCAGATAGTGCCCGTGGCATTCTCCTGTAAAGATTAGGGGGAAAAATGCAAAAAAACTAACAAATACAATTCCGTGTACAGATAAATAGTTAGATAAATGAGATAAATGTATAGAAACAGGTGAATTAACACTTCTTAGTTAGCAGGCTCAAGCAAGCTAAAACCTACATGGTAGCAAAAACTAACTAGCAGAAATTGTTAACAAGTTAGAAATTATTTAAACACACTTTGCTGTAGGCTACTATTTACTAGTTAACAAAAAATCATGTATGTCATATACAATATTTTCACCCCACCCAGTATTGTAATCAAAACTTACCAGAAAGCATGTAGTCCTTGGCTCAGACAGTGTAGTAGTGTGGGCTCAATAGCATCTCATTAGTGTGCAAGATCTTGAGAATCAGCTGTACATGTGGTGGAAGATGCAATTTCATTGAATTCGGAATAGTTTAACCGAAATATGCCACAAGACCTAGAATTGCCTTATGTGTATGCCACAAAAAAGGTTCACTGTTATAAGCTAACTTTTTTTTAGGAATTTAAGCTAAATTCCCAAAATTCCCAGCTTAACTTCCCATGGAAAATTTCCCAGAAAGTTTCCGACCCTTTGCAACCCTAGGTTGTAGTCAGAGATGGCATAATTATTTTTTGACAGGGGTGCAGGATTTTTGTTGTTGCCTGATTTAGATATGTTTCTGCTTATGATTTCTTACATTTTGGTAAGCTATTTGTTCGGAAACTCGTCTACTGTATAATTAGATACATGCAGCTTCTCTTCTGTCATTATATGTTGCCCTAGAAGATTAAATAAACTCACCAGAATAATGTCATGAATTGATAGAATGAATACTTCAATCTAGTTGACATCAGAAAAGTTCTCTGACATGTTTGCTTCTTTCGCAGAGTAAATTCATTTAGAGACCGGGGAGGAAATGCTCAGCTCTAAAATAAGCTGTAAAAATGTTCTGTGTAAGATCTCCAAATGATATCAGTTGACTGGTTGTAAGGAAATAGAAAGCTATGAAAACAACCCAACGTGTTTCTGATCAGATTTCAGTTCGGCTTGGATGCAGAGCCTATTTTATGTGGTTGAAATACTATCAGCTTTTATGATGCTGATAAAGATAAAGATAGGACCTAACTGCTCAATTGCATTCTCTCAAGATGCTGAAAAAAAATATATATATTTCTCCACTCCTGTTCCCGTGTAAAAATGTTGCCTACATTTGGTGTATCATTTTACTGCAAGCAATGCTTAATTCTGCAGGAAGTATTATTAAGGCTATGTGGAAGGTCATAGACCTACAGTCAATGTTCAGATTTCAGTTTCAATGTAACCCATCTGAACAGTTCCCTTGATGTGCCATAGGCCTATTTGAAGTCCTGTCTTGTGACTGTCGAATTTGTATAGTGCCTCACAACCATCACACATAACATAACACTGCTATCATCCTCTTTTAACATTTAACCAAATCTACCAAATGTCGCTTTATTTTCAACTCTTCATTTCACAACTTTTCTCTTATTGAATTCAACTCTGACATTGTCCTTTTTGCCTCTGTGGATCGATGTTAACTTTTTCATAAATTGGTGATAAGTGTGTAGGCTATTTGGCATGCATACAGTTTGGCCCTAAAGTTTAGGCTTACACACTAATGCCAGATAGCCTAAAATAATGAAAGAAAAACTTCAATGTATGTGTGAACTTAAATGACTAAAACCAGATATTAATTATGTAGAAAAGAGCAGCATATTTTTAAATAAGATCATATTTCAAAACTAACAACCAGCGGAATAAAAACTAGACAGTCAGGGAGAATAAAGAATTCCCAAAATGTCATGGCATGGTGCCCCTGTTGATTTTGTTATAATGTTTGAGTCACTCAGATAGCATAAGAACAAGGCATAAGCATTTTTTTCTCTACCCCATGACAAGATTTGTAGAATTGCAGAAAATTAACTTTAAAACAGCAAAATGTGGTCTCTGCAGCGAAGAGGAGGGCCTCAAAAAATGTTGGCCACACCCACTCCCACCCCCCCATGCTAACTTTGCCACCGCTGCTTATCAAAATCCTAGTGGAAACACTGGTGCGGGTATGTGTAAATATGCATACAGATGTATGATCTTAATTTGATCACCCTGTTGCAGGAGAACTTTCCTGCGTTGCATACATTTAAAAAAAATATTTATTCATATTTGAGGTTTAAAAAGTCTTCTGAAGTTTGTAATTTCCACTTTGAAATTTCAGACTTGATCAATCCATGTAAAAATGTCCATACATTTTATTCCACCTAATAATGAACATTTCCTGTTGCCGCAGGATTACTGGCTCAAATGAAGATCCTACATCGGTATGCGTGTGTGTGGTTCACTTGTCTACTTTGGGTCAGTGGAAGTGACGGTAGGCTCTGACTCTGAGACAGAAACACTGACACATGATATTCATATCCTCTCCATTGTACTATGAAACTACCCCTAATATCCCCTCGAAGACCTATTACCTCCTGGTCCTAGACAACACAATGACAAGGTCAACTGTGGAGGAAATAGCCTGGGATAAAGCCGGGATAATGGGAATATTCTGGGATAATGGGGGAAATATTCTGGGATAATAGAGGGAATATTCTGGAATTTCAGCAGTAGATTTAGGGAAGGAAATTAATTTTTTTCTCTGTAGAGCGATGCTCTTAATTATGCTTATCTCCTAATTCTACCTGGTTGGTTTAGGACTTCCGATTGGCAGCCCTGTGCATGTGTGTGCACAATCCTGTGAGACAGAGAGTGTGTGTGTGTGTGTGTGTGTGTGTGTGTGTGTGTGTGTGTGTGTGTGTGTGTGTGTGTGTGTGTGTGTGTGTGTGTGTGTGTGTGTGTGTGTGTGTGTGTGTGTGTGTGTGTGTGTGTGTGTGTGTGTGTGTGTGTGTGTGTGTGTGTGTGTGTGTGTAGGGGGTGTTATTGGAACCCTGCCCAGCCGGTTGTTGCGTATCGTTAGCTTGTCAGTCAGATGACGAGATCATTAGAAGTGTCGCAGTGAAATCTGTCCCCCCCTCTGGAGTGTTGGGAGGTGTCAGATGTTACAGTGAAATCTGTCCCCCTCTCTGGGGCATAGGGAGGTGTTAAGTGTCCCGTTAATGATCCCTCTCTCATGACCCTGTCATTAGCTGCCACTGGAGGCATGTGTAGACTACTGCCATATCCCCATGAACCACACGCCCCATAAGACCACATCACTGACATCAGTGACTGACCTTTTCAACCAGCACATAGTGGACTCCACTATGACTCCATTCTAGATTCTTTCAGGTCAGTCACTGGCTTCCATGCGGACGCCATCTTGGTTCCATGCCGTTCACCAGTGACAGGGGTGAGCAATTAGCACTATGCTATCTGAGATTGGGACCTATCACCCCCACTTCACAGCACTGTCTTTGAAGGTGTGTGGTTTGTGTGTGTGTGTGTGTGTGTGTGTGTGTGTGTGTGTGTGTGTGTGTGTGTGTGTGTGTGTGTGTGTGTGTGTGTGTGTGTGTGTGTGTGTGTGTGTGTGTGTGTGTGTGTGTGTGTGTGTGTGTGTGTGTGTGTGTGTGTGTGTGTGTGTGTCTGGTGTAGTGATGGCACGTTTTTACATCAGATCAGTGATAGAGCAGCTTCACTAGGAATTAGGTTCTTCATATCTTCATGTAATCTAATGCTTCATATTTATGCTTAGTTGCTTTTCTACCAAAAACATGCTGTCAGAAAATAGGGCTTTAGCACAGAATAATATTAATATAACAAATATTATACCCAAGCATAATTAAGAGCATCGCTCTGCAGAGAAAGTCTGGGCCCGTGTACATAAAGCATCTTAGAGTAGGAGTGCTGATCTGGGATCAGGTCCTCCACTGTCCATTTCATCTCATTCATTATGATCCAAAAGGCTAAACTGATCCTAGATCATCACTCCTACTCAGAGATGCTTTATGAATATGTGCCCTGGAATTATTATCTTCATACTATTGGAGAAAATGACTTGCACTTCAGTGGCAACCAGTTGATCTGAGTCTGAAAGGTGCTTTTATCTCCACAGTGGGATTGATGTAACACAAAATGGAGGACAGGGCATGGAGTCTGTCTGCCCCCTGGGTATAGCATCAGCTTGTCCCTGCTATCAAAGCCTCCCCATGTCAGAACACCTGCGTTTGATCAAGGTTCATATTCAATCCCCCTGGTCTCTCTCACTGTCTAAAATATGTAACTCTTGTGTGTGTGTGTCTTTGGGATGTGAATAGCTGTAGTCTTGTGTTTCCCTGACCTTGTTTAAAGATACCCCCCCACACACACCACCACATACAAATGGACTGGTTCTACAGTATAGTACACCGCTGAGCTGGTTGTCAATGTCTGGATCAGCATGACAAAGCTTTGTATCCAAAGCCACTCTAATGTATGTATCCCTCCCTCCCTTTCTCCCTCTCTATCTATCTGTCTTTCTCTTTCCATTTCCCTTTTTCTTTGCTTTGTCCAATTGTATCTTCCTACGTCTCTCTCTTCCCTCTCTCTGCCTCTCTCTCTCTCTCTCTCTCTCTCTCTCTCTCTCTCTCTCTCTCTCTCTCTCTCTCTCTCTCTCTCTCTCTCTCCCCCTCTCTCCCCCATCTCTCTGCCTCTCTCTCTCCCCCTCTCTCTCCCCATCTCTCTGCCTCTCTCTCTCCCCCTTTCTCTACCTCTTTCTCTCTCTCGCTCTCTCCCCATCTCTCTGCCTCTCTCTCTCTCTCTCTCTCTCTCTCTCTCTCTCTCTCTCTCTCTCTCTCTCTCTCTCTCTCTCTCTCTCTCTCTCTCTCTCTCTCTCTCTCTCTCTCTCTCTCTTTCTCTCTCTCTCTCTCTCCCCATCTCTCTGCCTCTCTCTCTCTCTGTCTCTCTCTCACTCCCCCCCACTCTCTCTGTCTCCCCTCTCTCTGCCTCTCTATCTCTCTCTGCCTCTCTCTCACACTCTCTCTCTACCCCCCCTCTCTCTCTCTGTCTCCCCTCTCTCTGCCTCTCTATCTCTCTCTGCCTCTCTCTCTCACTCTCTCTCTACCCCCCCCTCTCTTTCTCTGTCCCCCCTCTCTCTGCCTCTCTATCTCTCTCTGCCTCTCTATCTCTCTCTGCCTCTCTCTCTCACTCTCTCTCTACCCCCCCCTCTCTCTCTGTCTCCCCTCTCTCTGCCTCTCTATCTCTCTCTGCCTCTCTCTCTCACTCTCTCTCTACCCCCCCCTCTCTCTCTCTGTCTCCCCTCTCTCTGCCTCTCTATCTCTCTCTGCCTCTCTCTCTCACTCTCTCTCTACCCCCCCCCTCTCTCTCTCTGTCTCCCCTCTCTCTGCCTCTCTATCTCTCTCTGCCTCTCTCTCTCTCACTCTCTCTCTACCCCCCCTCTCTCTCTCTGTCTCTATCTCTCTCTGCCTCTCTCTCTCTCACTCTCTCTCTCCCCCCCCTCTCTCTCTCTGTCTCCCCTCTCTCTCTCTGTCTCCCCTCTATCTCTCTCCCTATCTCTGTCTCTGCCTCTCTCTCTCTGCTTCTCTCTCTCTCTGCTTCTCTCTCTCTCTCTCTCTCTCTCTCTCTCTCTCTCTCTCTCTCTCTCTCTCTCTCTCTCTCTCTCTCTCTCTCTCTCTCTCTCTCTCTCTCTCTCTCTCTCTCTCTCTCTCTTTATGTCTATCGCTCTCTCTGCTTCTCTCTCTCACCCTCCCCTGCTAATGCGTGTGAGTGTGTGTTCGCACATGCATGTGTGTGTGTGTCTTGTGTGAGCTGATGAGTACTGACAGAGACCCATGTTGCTTAAATTAGCCTAGCATCTAGCCCAGGGGCACCCAATTGAGGGACTAAGTAGTAACTGAATCCCTGTGTCTTTCAATAGCATTCCTCATCCCATTCCCTCTAGAGAGACGGTTGGATAATCCCACACATGACAGACAACAAAGAAATGGACCCAGTGCCAGTTTACCCTGTGCCATGTTAATTATGGAAAATTCATTTTATTTTATGAAGAGTCTTGCTAAAAGACCGAAAAATACATGCTTTGGCTGACTATTGTTTTAGCTACTTTAGTTCTAATGGTTTCTACTGTTACTTTGTGATAGGGTGTTGTTGAGCCCTGTTGAGCCCCACAGGGGTCGACTCCATTCCGGTTTCCACAGTCCAATGGCTTGTCTCATTAGAATGGTTGTTTGTGAGTATTAAGCTTCTTGTGTCGTTCGTCACTTTTAATTGGTTGAACTTTTCTCTCTATAACATCGACGTACATGTAACTGCCAAAATAAAGGAAACACGCGTGTATTGAGATACCAAGTATATTGAAAGCAAGTGCTTCCACACAGGTGTGGTTCCTAACATCCCATCATGTTTAAAAATGTATAAAAATGCCCAGTTGCCCATTATTTTGGTTACCGTGGCTAGAATAAGAGATCCCAGTGACTTTTTAAAGATGGGTCTCAAAGGAGCATAGGGTGTTTAAAGGGTGTGTGTGTGGCTCAATCACCAGATCTCAACCCAACGGAACACTTATGGGAGATTCTGGAGTGGCACCTGAGACAGTGTTTTCCACTACCAACAACAAAACACCAAATATGCTATTTGTTGTTGAAGAATGGCGTCGCATCCCTCCAGTAGAGTTCCTGACACTAGATACTATGCCAGGGTGTATTGAAGCTGTTCTGGTGGCTCATGGTGGCCTAACGCCCTATTAAGACACTTTATGTTGCTGCTTCCTTTACTTTACCTGCAGATCTACAATAGTGAATTCACAGGCCAGTCATTTTGATGGGGTTTCTATACAATTGAAATGTGAGTATGTTCTAGGCTTTCTATTTCTGTGCAGTGAACCTTGGGTTAGTTTGCTGATGAGAACCAGTGTGGAGCGAGTGTGTGTGTGTCTATCGGTCGGAACGGAGGGATGGATGGAGGAATGAAGGATGAAAGGATCCCCATGCGGGCTTGCCTTTATTGGCAAAAACAGAAGCTAATGAGTTCCTTCTGTCTGTTTTCCTCTCTCTCTCTCTCTCTCTCTCTCTCTCTCTCTCTCTCTCTCTCTCTCTCTCTCTCTCTCTCTCTCTCTCACTCTCACTCTCACTCTCTCTCTGTCTCTGTCTCTGTCTCTCTCTCTCTCTCTCTCTCTCTCTCTCTCTCTCTCTCTCTCTCTCTCTCTTCCCAAAATCAGTCTCTCTCACCCTGTACTCAAGCCTCCTCTCTCTCGCTTTATTTTCTCTATCCTCTGTGTCTCCCCCATCTATCGAACCCCTCCCTCCCTTGCCTTCCTTCTCTCCCTCCAAGCACAGCCACCTTTCATCAGCAGCGATGCAGCTCTACCCTCTCTGAGGAAATGACAGAAATGAGCACATACAGTATACACCGTAGGGGACCTGCCTCTCGCTCTCTCTACCTGCCCACCTCTCTCTCTCTACCTGACCCCCTCTCTCTCTCTACCTGACCCCCTCTCTCTCTCTACCTGCCCCCCTCTCTCTACCTGACCCCCTCTCTCTCTCTACCTGACCCCCCCTCTCTCTCTACCTGACCCCCTCTCTCTCTCTACCTGACCCTCTCTCTCTCTCTCTCTCTCTACCTGCCCCCCTCTCTCTACCTGACCCCCTCTCTCTCTACCTGACCCCCTCTCTCTCTCTACCTGACCCCCTCTCTCTCTCTACCTGACCCTCTCTCTCTCTCTCTCTACCTGCCCCCCTCTCTCTACCTGACCCCCTCTTTCTCTCTCTACCTGACCCCCTCTCTCTCTCTACCTGACCCCCTCTCTCTTTCTACCTGACCCCCTCTCTCTCTCTACCTGCCCCCCTCTCTCTACCTGACCCCCTCTCTCTCTACCTGACCCCCTCTCTCTCTCTACCTGACCCCCTCTCTCTCTCTACCTGACCCTCTCTCTCTCTCTACCTGCCCCCCTCTCTCTACCTGACCCCCCCTCTCTCTCTCTACCTGACCCCCTCTCTCTCTCTACCTGACCCCCTCTCTCTCTCTACCTGACCCCCTCTCTCTCTCTCTACCTGACCCCCTCTCTCTCTCTACCTGACCCCCTCTCTCTCTCTACATGACCCTCTCTCTCTCTACCTGACCCCCCCTCTCTCTCTCTACCTGCCCCCCTCTCTCTCTCTACCTGACCCCCTCTCTCTCTCTACCTGACCCCCTCTCTCTCTCTCTACCTGACCCCCTCTCTCTCTCTACCTGACCCCCTCTCTCTCTCTCTACCTGACCCTCTCTCTCTCTACCTGACCCCCTCTCTCTCTCTACCTGACCCCCTCTCTCTCTCTACCTGACCCTCTCTCTCTCTACCTGCCCCCCTCTCTCTCTCTACCTGACCCCCTCTCTCTCTCTACCTGACCCTCTCTCTCTCTACCTGACCCCCTCTCTCTCTCTCTACCTGCCCCCCTCTCTCTCTCTACCTGACCCCCTCTCTCTCTCTACCTGACCCCCTCTCTCTCTCTACCTGACCCTCTCTCTTTCTACCTGACCCCCTCTCTCTCTCTCTACCTGCCCCCCTCTCTCTCTCTACCTGACCCCCTCTCTCTCTCTACCTGACTCTCTCTCTCTCTCTACCTCTTTCTCTCTCTCAATTCAATTCAATTTAAGGGCTTTATTGGCATGGGAAACATACACTACCGTACAAAAGTTTGGGGTCACTTAGAAATGTCCTTGTTTTTGAAAGAAAAGCTATTATTTTGTCCATTATAAAACATCAAATTGATCCGAAATACAGTGTAGACATTGTTAATGTTGTAAATTACTATTGTAGCTGGAAGCTGCTTTTTATGGAATATCTACATAGGCGTACATAGGCCCATTATCAGCAACCCGTCACTCCTTTGTTCCAATGGCACGTTGTGTTATTTTTAAACCCTTAAGCAATTTTAGAAAACCCTTTAGCAATTATGTTAACACAGCTGAAAACTGTTGTTCTGATTAAGGAAGCAATAAAACTGGCCTTCTTTAGACTAGTTGAGTATCTGGAGCATCAGCATTTGTGGGTTCGATTACAGGCTCAAAATGATGAGAAACAAGCACTTTCTTCTGAAACA
The DNA here is from genome assembly GCF_045679555.1 of Salvelinus alpinus. Classification (NCBI taxonomy): domain Eukaryota; kingdom Metazoa; phylum Chordata; class Actinopteri; order Salmoniformes; family Salmonidae; genus Salvelinus; species Salvelinus alpinus. Next base: position 20,211,252 of record NC_092115.1, read on the forward strand.
CGTCAGTCTATTCTTGTTCTGAGAAATGAAGGCTATTCCATGTGAGAAATTGCCAAGACTGAAGATCTCGTACAACGCTGTGTACTACTCCCTTCACAGAACAGAGCAAACTGTCTCTAACCAGAATAGAAAGAGGAGTGGGAGGCCCCGGTGCACAACTGAGCAAGAGGACAAGTACTCTGGTATTCAGGTATTCTGCCACTGTGTACTCTCTGTTTAGGGCCAAATAACATTCTAGTTTGCTCAGTTTCTTTGTTAATTCCTTCCAATATGTCAAGTAATTATCATTTTGTTTTCTCATGATTTGGTGTGGTCTAAACGTGTTGCTGTCCTGGGGCTACGTGGGGTCTGTTTGTGTTTGTGAACAGAGCCCCAGGACCAGCTTGCTTAAGGGGCTCTTCTCCAGGTTAATCCCTCTGTAGGTGATGGCTTGTTATGAAGGTTTGGGAATCGCTTCCTTTTAGGTGGTTGTAGAATTTAACGGCTCTTTTCTGGATTTTGATAATTAGCGGGTATCGGCCTAATTCTGCTCTATATAGTTTTTATGTGCTCTAGAACAACGGTGTCCAGAGGAAATTTGTATTTGTGGTCCTGGCAACTGGACCTTTTTTGGAACACAATTATTTTTGACAGAATCTGTGCAGAATATCTAGGTGCTGCTGTAGGTCTTCCCTGGTTGGGTACAGAAGCACCAGATCATCAGCAAACAGTAGACATTTGACTTCAGATTTTTTCTCCCCCCTCCTATGGGCCCTGGTCAAAAGTAGTGCACAATAAAGGGAATATGGTGCCATTTGGGATGAACCCAAATGATCCACTTTGTCCCTATAGTCCCCTACAGTGTTCAACCATCTCTGGTTTTAATGGTGGAGTTATATGAGAGGCCCGGCAATGAAGAGAGACTGTATAGAGATCAACTGTCTAGGGGGGATAGAGTTTCATGTCTGACTTGGCAGAGGGCAGATAGGATTCTGGCTCTTAAAATGGCACAACTAGGTTTGAGTGATGTGGAATGCTATTGGTGGAGCCTCGCGGGACAGAGTGATTTGACACATCCGTGGCAGGAAGCCTATTCGCCATTCTAATTTACACTGACCTCACAGGGGGCCTGTCCAATCAGAGGAAGACGCACGCACGCACGCACGCACACACACACACACACACACACACACACACACACACACACACACACACACACACACACACACACACACACACACACACACACACACACACACACACACACACACACACCATCCCCACTGCCCGCCACACAGACACGCACACAATAGATCTAACAGTATTTTGAGACTGAAAACCCTGTGTCTCTGGTTACGAGTTATAGCGGCCCAACTTTGATATATAACTAACACAGAATGGGGGAAGAGGGATCAGGATGGATGGAGGGAGAGATGGACAGAGGGAGGGAAAGAAAGGTGGGCCAGAAGCGAAACATAGAGTGTTTAGAGGGGGAGATAGAGAGAGGGATAGGGAGAGAGAGAGAGAGGATACCAGGAAAAGTGCATGTTGGTTCAGTGAGGCCAGTGACTCTGGCTGGTTATTCTTTGTCTTGGATCTTCAGCCAGTATCCTGTCAGATAAACACTGGAGCCATGGAGAGAGAAGAAAAAACAGATTTGAATGAAAAATAGGAAGAGAGGGAGGGGATGTTGAGTGTTGGTGTGTAGTGTGTCTTACAGGGATGAGGAGAGATAAGAAAGCAGAGAGGGGTTGATGTAATAGGTGCTGTGTGTGTTCTCCTGAGATGCTAAGTGTTTCAGCCATGGTGTCTCTGCTTCTTCACCTCTATGACGTACATGTACATCCTGTTCATTAGCCTTGTGTGTACACAGCACACCCCTCTGATTTCAATTGTCTCTCACGCTCATGTACAGTATGCAGACACACATGCACACACCCATAAAGCAAAACAACAGCAGATTCAATGAAACATCACTCTCCCTTTGGGTTTTAAGGTTTGAGAGGGTCTCTGCCTCTCCACATCTCAGTAGGATTGCAACGATGAGGGACATGACTGACAACAAGCTATTTGCTTCCCCTTGATCACCCATAGTCCACAGACCTCTTACTTTGCTCTTTGGGGATTTTAGGTCAAATCCCGGTCAAATTGCTGTGAAGCACTTTGTGACAAATGCATTGGTAAAAAATGCTATACACAAATGACAGTTGATTGACTGATTGATTCCTAGAGTGGAAGGGTTCTCCATGCCTTAACCTGGCTGGTCTGCTTTAACAGAGTGGGGCAGCTGAGATGGCCCTCTGGCCCCAGAAAGCAATCACAGCCCTGGGGGTGGGGGTGGGGATTTAGCAGTCAGAGTAGAAGAGGTGGTGTCACTCTCATTGAAACACTATTATAGGTGTGTGTGTGTGTGTGTGTGTGTGTGTGTGTGTGTGTGTGTGTGTGTGTGTGTGTGTGTGTGTGTGTGTGTGTGTGTGTGTGTGTGTGTGTGTGTGTGTGTGTGTGTGTGTGTGTGTGTGTGTGTGTGTGTGTGTGTGTGTGTGTGTGTGTGTGTGTGTGTGTGTGTGTGTGTGTGTGTGTGTGAGAGAGACAGAACGAGAGACAGAGAGGAGAGGAGAGAGAAGTCTGTGTGTATGTATGTGTGTGAGAAAAATACAGCGAGAGAGAGGTGTGTGTGTGTGTGTAGGGTCATCTTTTCTCTCCTCTCTCGCTACCACCTAAGATTAACACACCAGCGTGAGAAACAAGTGTGTGTGTGTGAACGTCACTAAATATGGAATGACTCAAAACGCCATGATTATGTAATGAAAAAGTAGCACACCTATCCTGAGACCGCAATGTAAGTATTATGATAAACAGAAAGAGTTTTAAAACAGAATAGATGTACTCTGAAATAGCCAAAGCGGTTCTTCAATCTGAATATTGGTGTTTTTAAGAGAGTGTTGTCAGAACAGTTTTGGGGGTTTTAGTGCATGTGAAAGGTAGCATCAAAACACTATTTCTCATAATGTACCATCAAATGGTTAAGAAACGCAAACTGTTTATAACTTAAATATTGATTAATGTTCAGGGTATATGGAGAATATTTTTGGGTGGAATTCCACCTTCATTTAGACAGATTAGAAACAGGAGGAGACAGAGAAGGAGTGAATGTGGGACAGGTGGAAGTGGGAATTGAAACCTTGACTTCTGTGTCAGTAAGATGGTACATTTAATTTGAATTTCAATGTCATTTTACACACTCAACCACACAGCCGCACTGTAAAAAAACAACATGATTTTAAATTGAGAAAACAACAACATACACAGTACTTAATAAAAATTATTGCAAGTCATTTCAATGATTTGTTCATTTCATTTTACAAAAACATTTTAGAATTAATATTGCTCAAAATGTAACTATCTTTTATGAGGATAACCAAAGATAGAGCAGTCTGTTTTGAATCTCCCTGCACATCCTTTCTTGCCACGTGGCTCTGTTTTTAGAAGATTGTGGGTAACACTTTTTTTGTTTTTACATTATTCTTTTACACAATGTTGTATGTACTGTATGTTTGAAAAAAATATACAATTCTACTTATATTAAGCAGTTTGCCATGAGGTCTAATGGATCATCATGAATTGATATCTAAACCATCAGGCTAAATAACATTCAATGATGAGACCACCAATTACCACATCTCTTTCTATTGTACAGGCAAATACACCATCCTGCTCTGCTTGTTTTAAAACCTCCAGTTGCTGCTGGTGGATTGACCACTGTGCTCAACAATGCCTTGCAAAATGTGTTCAACTGGAAAATGATCAGATAAATAAATCAATGTTAAACATTGAAATACTTCAGAAGAAGTGATTTCATTCTGCACTAGAGAGGATTTGAAACATCATAATAGTGTTGAGAAGCTTTAGACAGGCGAAAATACAGCAAAAAAAATGTATCTGATTCTGCAAAAAAATAGTGTTTTCAACTTTTAACCATAGTGCTCCCAGTCCCTGGCAATGTATAATGTTTGAAAACATCTCAGGATGATGTGTTTCAGTACTACAGCAAAGTTTTGTCTCCTTTACGCTGGTGGCAGCTCAGTTGCCACTAGTTTTGGTGTTACAAAGCACTTCATTTTAACAGTGTAGACAAGGTTGTTTCTCTCACACTCCATTGCCCTCCATGTGAATGTATGTTCTACCAAGCAGAGGGAACAGCCTCTACTTGTTGCTATGCCAGAGGAAAGGAGTAGTACATCTGACGAGACGCATTAGTTATAATATGAACACTTAGGAGTCCCTATTCACTCACACGCACGCACGCACGCACGCACGCACGCACGCACGCACACACACACACACACACACACACACACACACACACACACACACACACACACACACACTCAGTAAAAGGATAATTAATTAGTGCTGGCAGTGGAAGCCTCATTCTAATAAATCACTCTATTATCTAAAGCGATTTCCCCACACAGCGCCTCATTTCCTGTCTCGCAGAGGCGAGGACGGACATTAACCCCATGCATCCTGCTCTACACACTGCCCCGGGTAGTAGCATGTGACAGAACCACTGGATAGTGTGTGTGTGTGTGTGTTAGTGTGTGTATGACAGATGTAGTGAGGAGATATGCATGTTGGTCCCTGGGGATAAGGAGAGTTAGCACACAGCACACTCCAATAAGTATTCCTCAGTTAGTCTCATTCAGGGCTTCACTTCAATTCCCACAATATCAGCCATACGGGTGAACCATGGTAGCCAATGTGTGACAAACTGGCTCACCGCTCTCGTCAGTCTGTGCTGGAGATGTGAGGAGTTGAGTATGCCAGTTTCAATTACTATTCTGAGAAGTGTGGGAGTATTGAGCTGTTGAGTGGAGTTGTGTAGAAACTGTACTGTATGCCAGTGGTCTTCAGTTCTGGGGATGTTTTCGTTTGAGCCCAGTATTAACAGTGAGGTATGTTTGTGCTGGCCTGGAACAAATGCCCCCACGCCCAGTAGGTTGACAGGACTAGGACTGGAAACCACTGTTGTATGTGGAGCAGGCTTTGTCATATTCCTGTTTCTAGGGTGACATCACAGCACCGCTGCCAGATAAGTTGTTTTGGTTCAGAACACCTGTGTCCGTGACTGGTGTGAGAGTCAACACACACACACACACACACACACACACACACACACACACACACACACACACACACACACACACACACACACACACACACACACACACACACACACACACACATACCTACATACACATACCTACACACACATACCTACACACACATACCTACATACACATACCCACACACACATACCTACATACACATACCCACACACACATACCTACACACACATACCTACACACACATACCTACACACACATACCTACACACACATACCTACACACACATACCTACAGTACACATACCTACACACACATACCTACAGTACACATACCTACACACACATACCTACACACACATACCTACACACACATACCTACAGTACACATACCTACAGTACACATACCTACACACACATACCTACACACACATACCCACACACACATACCTACAGTACACATACCTACAGTACACATACCTACACACACATACCTACACACACATACCCACACACACATACCTACAGTACACATACCTACAGTACACATACCTACACACACATACCTACACACACATACCTACACACACATACCTACACACACATACCCACACACATACCTACACACACATACCTACACACACATACCTACACACACATACCTACACACACATACCTACAGTACACATACCTACACACACATACCTACACACACATACCCACACACACATACCCACACACACATACCTACACACACATACCTACACACACATACCTACACACACATACCTACATACACATACCTACAGTACACATACCTACAGTACACATACCTACAGTACACATACCTACACACACATACCTACACACACATACCTACACACGCACGCACGCACACACGCACACACACACATAGATAAATCACGTCCTGCTGAGGCCCAGTGAGAGCAGCTCATGATTAATAGAGCCCCAGAAATGGGTCATCAACATCTTCTAGTCCTGCTAGTGAATATCACACTGAAGTAGAGTGTGTTTCTTGTACGGGTTTTTAATATGGGTGTGTCTTCTGTCTGTGATCTCTAGAGGTGACTTATGTGGGGGGATGTGGAGGGGAAGGAGAGTGTGTATTTTGGCAGAGGAGAGAGTGTTTTAGGGAAGAGAGAGGAGGACTGGAGTGGGGAGAAAGACAGAGGGAGAGAGAAGACAGAGGGAGAGAGATACAGAGGGGAGAAAGAGAGGGAGAGAGAAATAGGGAGAGAGAATATATCATATTTTAAATGTTATTCTCTTAAAACGTTTTGTGTGTGTAATGTTTACTGTTAATGTCTGATTGTGTTTGTCTTTGTTCACTTGAATCCCCTTTGAATTGAGAGAGAGAGAGAGAGAGACAGAGGGTGGAAGGGGGGATGACGACTAGTGTGATGGCAAAGAGTCAAGTGTGTTTAGTGAGGCAGTAACTTGCTAAAATAAGCCTGCTTCTGTATTGTGTGACTTTGGAGTCCCTGTACTCACTGAGGGGTTGCCATTTGCTGCCCACACTCCTCTGCCCGTCGCAACAGAGTGACTCAACACCCAGCTTGTCACATTTATATAACAGAGAGGCCACATGCGCGCACACACAAACACACACCAGAGAACACAGCAACCACCTGGTCTACAGCAGAGCAGACTGGCTGTCTCAGAGCTCTTTCTGGTTATGACACAACCTGCTGTGACATACATTTGAGAGTAGTGTTGTTCTAATGCTCTGAATATCCCACCTCCCCTCAGGCTGATGTGGCTGGGGTGGGGTGACTCAACCCACCTCCCCTCGGGCTGATGTGGCTGGGGTGGGGTGACTCAACCCACCTCCCCTCGGGCTGATGTGGCTGGGGTGGGGTGACTCAACCCACCTCCCCTCGGGCTGATGTGGCTGGGGTGGGGTGACTCAACCCACCTCCCCTCGGGCTGATGTGGCTGAGGTGGGGTGACTCAACCCACCTCCACTCGGGCTGATGTGGCTGGGGTGACTCAACCCACCTCCCCTCGGGCTGATGTGGCTGGGGTGGGGTGACTCAACCCACCTCCCCTCAGGCTGATGTGGCTGGGGTGGGGTGACTCAACCCACCTCCCCTCGGGCTGATGTGGCTGGGGTGGGGTGACTCAACCCACCTCCCCTCGGGCTGATGTGGCTGGGGTGGGGTGACTCAACCCACCTCCCCTCGGGCTGATGTGGCTGGGGTGGGGTGACTCAACCCACCTCCCCTCGGGCTGATGTGGCTGGGGTGGGGTGACTCAACCCACCTCCCCTCGGGCTGATGTGGCTGGGGTGGGGTGACTCAACCCACCTCCCCTCGGGCTGATGTGGCTGGGGTGGGGTGATTCAACCCACCTCCACTCGGGCTGATGTGGCTGGGGTGACTCAACCCACCTCCCCTCGGGCTGATGTGGCTGGGGTGGGGTGACTCCACCCACCTCCCCTCAGGCTGATGTGGCTGGGGTGGGGTGACTCAACCCACCTCCCCTCGGGCTGATGTGGCTGGGGTGGGGTGACTCAACCCACCTCCCCTCGGGCTGATGTGGCTGGGGTGGGGTGACTCAACCCACCTCCCCTCGGGCTGATGTGGCTGGGGTGGGGTGACTCAAACCACCTCCCCTCGGGCTGATGTGGCTGGGGTGGGGTGACTCAACCCACCTCCCCTCGGGCTGATGTGGCTGATGTGGGGTGACTCAACATTTCTTATTCCACAGGCTAGCATGCTATAGTTTTCAAGGCCAAAGAAATCATCAAGGTTCCACCGAGCCGCTGCCTGTTCACCCCGTTATCATCTAGAAGGCGAGGTCAGTACAGGTGCATCAAAGCTGGGACCAAGAGACTGAAAACCAGCTTCTATCTCAAGGCCATCAGACTGCTAAACAGCCATCACTAACACATTAGTGGCACCTATAGGCACAGACTAGAAATCTCTGGCCACTTTAAGGAATGGAACACTAGTCACTTTAATAATGTTTACATATCTTGCATTACTCATCTCATATGTATTTACTGTTTTCTATACTATTCTACGATATCTCATTCACTTAATAATGCTGACATATCTTGCATTACTCATCTCATATGTATATACTGTTTTTTCTATATAATTCTACTGTATCTTAGTCCGTTCCGCTCTGACATCGCTCGTCCATTCTGTATGTATATAGTCTTAATTCATTCCTACTTAGATTTGTGTGTATTGGGTATATGTTGTGTATTTTGTTAGATATTACCTGTAAGATATTACTACACTGTCAGAGCTAGAAGCACAAGCATTTCGCTACACCCGCAATACCATCTGCTAAACACGTGTATGTGATCAATAAAATTTGATTTTATTATACTCTATTTGAACTTTACAAATCAAAACTGTTCAGTTTTATCAGCTAGTCTGTATCAATATGTTGAATATTAAGTGTAAATTAATTAACTAAGCCAATTTCTTTCACCATACAAAGATTATTTAATGAGAATGTGACTATAATATCATAAATAAGGACAAATGTTGCACAGTCATTAACGGCCCGAAATGAGTATATCAGATGTCACAATGTTTGGAATAGCATATTGCAGAGGTCTCCTCAAATATCGCTCAACCCTACTGCCAACTATATATTCCATTAGTCCGCAAGTGTGTATCACCCCTTCATACAGTATATTGAAGGTCACCCCAATCTCTTTCTTCCCAAAAACATACACACCTCGCTCATTCTATGGGTAACCCACGCCCTGCAGTATCCATCCACATCTTTCATCTCCTCCTCTAAGCTATCCTGTGATCCTGCTGCTCAGCATTCAAGTCACAATTAAACATTTTGATTATCTGTTGCTCCTTCTTCCATCCGCCTGACTCAAGTAATAGGACTGTTATTTGGTCCTAAGTACAGTGACTTTGCTTCACTTATATAAAAAAGATTAGGAAAAGTCATTACGTAGATGTTTTCAATCAATTTGATGGTTGCTATGGCTGGCTAATGTTACAGCTATTTTCAGGTCTCTACAGAGATGTTCGATCGGGTTCAAGTCCGGGCTCTAGCTGGTCCACTCAGGGACATTCAGAGACTTGTCCTGAAGCCACTCCTGCGTTGTCTTGGCTGTGTGCTTAGGGTTGTTGTCCTGTTGGAAGGTGAGCCTCAGTCTGAGGACCTGAGCGCTCTGGAGCAGGTTTTCATCAAGGATCTCTCTGTACTTTGCTCCGTTCATCTTTGCCTCGATAATGACTAGTCTCCCAGTCCCTGCCGCTGAAAAACATCCCCACAGCATGATTCTGCCACCACCATGATTCACCGTAGTGATGGTGCCAGGTTTCCTCCAGAAGTGACGCTTGGCATTCAGGCCTAAGAGTTTAATCTTGTTTCTCATGGTATGAGTCTTTAGGTGCCTTTTGGCAAACTCCAAGCAGGCTATCATGCCTTTTACTGAGGAGTGGCTTCCGTATGACCACTCTACCATAAAGGCCTGATTGGTGAAGTGCTGCAGAGATGGTTGTCCTTCTGGAAGGTTCTCCCATCTCCACAGAGGAACTCTAGAGCTCTGTCAGAGTGACCTCCCTGACCAAGGCTCTTCTCCGCTGATTGCTCAGTTTTACAGGCGGCCAGGTCTAGGAAGACTCTTGGTGGTTACAAGCAAAGGGTCTGAAATATTATGTAAATAAGGTGTTTATGTTTTTTATTTGTGATACATTTGCAAAAAATTCTAAATACTTGTTTTTGCTTTGTCATTATGGGGTATTGTGTGTAGATTGCTGTTGGATTTTTATTTATTTAACCCATTTTAGAATAAGGCTGTAACGTAACAAAATGTGGAAAAAATCAAGGGGTCTGAATACTTTCCGAAGGCACTGTATGTTGACATGTGTGTTTAGATCTGAAACATGCTGTACTTTCATCTATTTAGGGAGCTTTGTCATGCCTGCTCTTGCATGAATATCATAACCAACATTAACTAATGACTGATCTTCATCTAACGTGAGCGTAAACTGAGAAACGGGGAAATGGAGGTTGCAATATTGACACTAACAAGCCATTACGAATAGAGTGAATTTGACAATTTAGTCCTTTAGCAGACACTCTTATCCAGGTTGACTTAAAATTAGAGTATATCCCTGACAGCCACTAGGGGTAGTTAAAATAACACACCTCTTAAGCCACTAAGGGTAGTTAAAATAACACACCTCTTAAGCCACTACGGGTAGTTAAAATAACACACCTCTTAAGCCACTAAGGGTAGTTAAAATAACACACCTCTTAAGCCACTACGGGTAGTTAAAATAACACACCTCTTAAGCCACTACAGGTAGTTAAAATAACACACCTCTTAAGCCACTAAGGGTAGTTAAAATAACACACCTCTTAAGCCACTACGGGTAGTTAAAATAATACACCTCTTAAGCCACTACAGGTAGTTAAAATAACACACCTCTTAAGCCACTAGGGGTAGTTAAAATAACACACCTCTTAAGCCACTACAGGTAGTTAAAATAACACACCTCTTAAGCCACTACGGGTAGTAAAAATAACACACCTCTTAATCCACTACGGGTAGTTAAAATAATACACCTCTTAAGCCACCACGGGTAGTTAAAATAACACACCTCTTAAGCCACCACGGGTAGTTAAAATAACACACCTCTTAAGCCACTACGGGTAGTTAAAATAACACACCTCTTAAGCCACTACGGGTAGTTAAAATAACACACCTCATAAGCCACTACGGGTAGTTAAAATAACACGCCTCTTAAGCCACTACGGGTAGTTAAAATAATACACCTCTTAAGCCACTACGGGTAGTTAAAATAACACACTTCTTAAGCCACTACGGGTAGTTAAAATAACACACCTCTTAAGCCACTACGGGTAGTTAAAATAACACACCTCTTAAGCCACTACGGGTAGTTAAAATAACACACCTCTTAAGCCACTACGGGTAGTTAAAATAACACACCTCTTAAGCCACTACGGGTAGTTAAAATAACACACCTCTTAAGCCACTACGGGTAGTTAAAATAACACACCTCTTAAGCCACTACGGGTAGTTAAAATAACATACCTCTTAAGCCACTACGGGTAGTTAAAATAACACACCTCTTAAGCCACTACGGGTAGTTAAAATAACACACCTCTTAAGCCACTACGGGTAGTTAAAATAACACACCTCTTAAGCCACTACGGGTAGTTAAAATAACACACCTCTTAAGCCACTACGGGTAGTTAAAATAACACACCTCTTAAGCCACTACGGGTAGTTAAAATAACACACCTCTTAAGCCACTACGGGTAGTTAAAATAACACACCTCTTAAGCCACTACGGGTAGTTAAAATAACACACCTCTTAAGCCACCACGGGTAGTTAAAATAACACACCTCTTAAGCCACTACGGGTAGTTAAAATAACACACCTCTTAAGCCACTACGGGTAGTTAAAATAACACACCTCTTAAACCACTACGGGTAGTTAAAATAACACACCTCTTAAACCACTACGGGTAGTTAAAATAACACACCTCTTAGAGGGCACTGTAATCAACCAGAGGTCAAGAGTTTGGTGGATAGGGACACTCTCCTTTGCCTGGAGTTAAAAGGGATAGTTCACCTCAAATGCCTTTTCAGTGACTTTTCCCATCACCTGTGAATATGTGCTCTCTTTACCTCCATAGTCTACTCTCCTCTCTCATAGAGGGTTAGAAGTAATGTCCACTGTTCCAAGGGGTGTGTAGGTGGAACAGACCATTCCCAGGGGTGTGTAGGTGGAACAGACCATTCCCAGGGGTGTGTAGGTGGAACAGACCATTCCCAGGGGTGTGTAGGTGGAACAGACCATTCCCAGGGGTGTGTAGGTGGAACAGACCATTCCCAGGGATGTGTAGGTGGAACAGACCATTCCCAGGGGTGTGTAGGTGGAACAGACCATTCCCAGGGGTGTGTAGGTGGAACAGACCATTCCCAGGGGTGTGTAGGTGGAACAGACCATTCCCAGGGGTGTGTAGGTGGAACAGACCATTCCCAGGGGTGTGTAGGTGGAACAGACCGTTCCCAGGTGGACATGCCGGCTGAACGGGTTTAGTCTAGGCCAGGTGAAGTGGTGTCAGGGGAGAGGGGAGAAGGATTACTACCAAACCACTGTTTATGTCTCTGTAATGCCTGCTCTGTTTACCTTTACTCCAAAGAGCCAGACAGACACAAACAAACACAGACAGACAGACACAAACACAGACAGACATACACACACACACACATCTGTTGACATTCAGTTGGTCCATTAAGAGGCTGTTATCGCTCAGATTGAGGCAGGATTTTTTCTCGGAGTTGGTGTGGCGTGAAATTATTCATACTTCCAATAAGATCTGGGAAGATAAACCCAAAACTATCGACACTGAACATACCGTTCACTTATCGCGGGTATTTTGTTCTTATCATTCATTATGATAAGTAGCCTATACAAGAGAAATGTGTAGTTTGAAATGAAATAAATTTGCTAATAAGGGTGATTGTTAATGGGCCAATTGATGGCTACAACAATCAAACTAGTAGTAGTAAAATAAATACATGAATTGTAGTGCACATTAATGGTATTAGCTTATTGTTCTATTTATTGTTTCACAGGAATTCAGGCACTTTATCGCAATATGGATTTTTGTCCATATCGCCCAGCTCTACTTCCAACTGTCTGTTATCCTACAGTGTGTGCAAGTGACATGCATGTGTGTTTCCAGAACGTTTTAGAAAGCCAAGCTCTCCTAAGTCAGTAGAAGTAGTACTTAATCAAGTTGATGGTATTAGCCATTAGTACTTTCAATGCTAACATACAGGAGCTAATCAAGTTGACGGTGTTAGCTATTAGTACTTTCATTGCTAACATACAGGAGCTAATCAAGTTGACGGTGTTAGCTATTAGTACTTTCAATGCTAACATACAGTAGCTAATCAAGTTGACGGTGTTAGCTATTAGTACTTTCAATGCTAACATACAGTAGCTAATCAAGTTGACGGTGTTAGCTATTAGTACTTTCAATGCTAACATACAGTAGCTAATCAAGTTGACGGTGTTAGCTATTAGTACTTTCAATGCTAACATACAGTAGCTAATCAAGTTGACGGTGTTAGCTATTAGTACTTTCAATGCTAACATACAGTAGCTAATCAAGTTGACGGTGTTAGCTATTAGTACTTTCAATGCTAACATACAGTAGCTAATCAAGTTGACGGTGTTAGCTATTAGTACTTTCAATGCTAACATACAGTAGCTAATCAAGTTGACGGTGTTAGCTATTAGTACTTTCAATGCTAACATACAGTAGCTAATCAAGTTGACGGTGTTAGCTATTAGTACTTTCAATGCTAACATACAGTAGCTAATCAAGTTGACGGTGTTAGCTATTAGTACTTTCAATGCTAACATACAGTAGCTAATCAAGTTGATGGTGTTAGCTATTAGTACTTTCAATGCTAACATACAGTAGCTAATCAAGTTGATGGTGTTAGCTATTAGTACTTTCAATGCTAACATACAGTAGCTACATGTACCACCTGGGCATGGCAGTCCCAAAGAGGCTGCCTAACTTACACCCCTCTAACACATACACACTTAAACTTTCTCTTCTGCTCCATTGAGTAGAGTGTAGAGTGTAGAGTGCAGAGTGTAGAGTGCAGAGTGCAGAGTGCAGAGTGCAGAGTGCAGAGTGCAGAGTGCAGAGTGCAGAGTGCAGACTGCAGAGTGCAGAGTGGGTATTTAGTCAGAGGTAGTTGGTCGGGGTAAGGGTTTGCGTTCCGTGAGAACACTCTCCCAGGTCTAATCCACTGGTTTCTGTTGGCGTGAAAGACAAATGAAAGACATGGATTAACTAGCCAAGGTGAACACGGAGGAGGGAGGGCCAGGGGAAAGAACATACAGTAGACAGGAAGAAAGGGAGAAAGGAAGATAATATTCCGGGACCCTGCAGGATTCCACCCATCCTGGTAGAGAATGCAGATGAGAAAGCGTCCGCATCCCATGTGGCACCATATCCCCTATGGGCCCGTGGTCAAAAGTAGTGCATGTAATAGGAAATAGGGTGCGATTTTGGACGCAGCCTCCAACTTTTGTACAGAGCTAAATCCTCTTATTGATTTGCGAGATTAAGAACAATATTTTTCTCTTCATTATTCAAACCTCTCCAGGAGAAGAAGAGTCTAAAAGCGATATGTTTTAAGACTGGGCCAGCTTAGTGATGGTACAAGCTCAGTGATGCTGCCCTATTTACATGTACATAGTCATTCTCCATGACCGACCTGAGTAAAACATTTATACGTGTTAACCCTCGCAAGGCTGCCGGCCCAGACGGCATCCCTCAGAGCATGTGCAGACCAGCTGGCTGGTGTGTTTACGGACATCTTCAATCAATCCCTATCCCAGTCTGTTGTCCCCACATGCTTCAAGATGGCCACCATTGTTCCTGTACCCAAGAAGGCAAAGATATCTGAACTAAATAACTATCGCCCCATAGCACTCACTTCTGTCATCATGAAGTCCTTTGAGAGACAAGTCAAGGATCATATCACCTCCACCCTACCTGTCACCCTAGACCCACTTCAATTTGCTTACCGCCCCAATAGGTCCACAGATGGTGCAATCGCCATTACACTGCACACTGCACACTGCCCTATCTCATCTGGACAAGAGGAATACCTATGTAAGAATGCTGTTAATTGACTACAGCTCAGCATTCAACACCATAGTACCCTTCAAGCTCATCATCAAGCTGGAGGCCCTGGGTCTCAACCACTCCCTGTGCAACTGAGTCCTGGACTTCCTGACAGGCCGCCCCCAGGTGGTGAAGGTAGGAAACAACATCTCCACTCCGCTGATCCTCGACACTGGGACCCCACGCATACTCAGCCCTCTCCTGTACTCCCTGTTCACCTACGACTGCGTGGCCATGCACGCCTCCAACACAATCATCAAGTTTGCAGACAACACAACAGTGGTAGGCTTGATTACCAACAACGACGAGACAGCCTACATGGAGGAGGTGAGGGCCCTCATAGTGTGGTGTCAGGAAAACAACCTCTCACTCAATGTCAGCAAAACAAAAGAGATGATCGTGGACTTCAGGAAACAGCAAAAGGAGCACCCCCCTATCCACATCGAAGGGACAGCAGTGGAGAAGCTAGAGAGTTTTAAGTTCCTTGGTGTACATTTCACAGACAAACTGAAAGGGTCCACACACACAAACAGCATGGTGAAGAATGCTCGACAGCGCCTATTCAACCTCAGCTGGCTGAAAAAATTGGGCTTGTCATCGAAATCCCTCAGACACCATCTATCTACCACCAGACACCAGCTATCTACCACCAGACACCAGCTATCTACCACCAGACACCAGCTATCTACCACCAGACACCAGCTATCTACCACCAGACACCAGCTATCTACCACCAGACACCAGCTATCTACCACCAGAAACAAGCTATCTACCACCAGACACCAGCTATCTACCACCAGACACCAGCTATCTAACACCAGACACTAGCTATCTACCACCAGACACCAGCTATCTACCAGCAGACACCAGCTATCTACCAGCAGACACCAGCTATCTACCAGCAGACACCAGCTATCTACCACCAGACACCAGCTATCTACCAGCAGACACCAGCTATCTACCACCAGACACCAGCTATCTACCACCAGACACCAGCTATCTACCAGCAGACACCAGCTATCTACCACCAGACACCAGCTATCTACCACCAGACACCAGCTATTTACCACCAGACACCATCTATCTACCACCAGACACCAGCTATCTACCAGCAGACACCAGCTATCTACAACCAGACACCAGCTATCTACCAGCACACATTGGCTACCTACCACCAGACACCAGCTATCTCTCTGCATTTAATGCACTGCTTAAATGCACAGGCTCAATCAATAAACAGTTATTTCTCTCTCTCTCTCTCTCTCTTTCTCCCTCCCTCCCTCCCTCCCTCCCCCTCCCTCCCTCCCTCCCTCTCCCTCCCTCTCCCTCCCTCCCTCCCTCCCTCCCTCTCTCTCTCTCTCTCTCTCTCTCTCTCTCTCTCTCTCTCTCTCTCTCTCTCTCTCTCTCTCTCTCTCTCTCTCTCTCTCTCTCTCTCTCTCTCTCTCTCTCTCTCTCTCCCTCCCTCCCTCTCTCTCTCTCTCTCTCTCTCTCTCTCTGTCTCTCTCTCTCTCTCTCTCTCTCTCTCTCTCTCTGTTGTGTAGATAAGCAAATGTTCTTTTACCCTCTACAAACACATGATATGTTTGTTTTTACAACAGGCCAGTTTGGCATATCATGTGGGTCTGCCAGACAGCAGGCAGACAGGCAGACCTAACAGATGAAAGACTGATGGGCAGACAGACAGACAGACAGACAGACAGACAGACAGACAGACAGACAGACAGGCAGGCAGGCAGGCAGGCAGGCAGACAGGCAGACCTAACAGATGAAAGACTGATGGGCAGACAGACAGACAGACAGACAGACAGACAGACAGACAGACAGACAGACAGACAGACAGACAGACAGACAGACAGACAGACAGACAGACAGACAGACAGACAGACAGACAGACAGACCTAGATAGGGCCTTGGACCTAAAGTAAAGAAGGCTAAAAGCAAACCTCTTGCTCTTTCAAAGAGGTCTATCACCTTCACATCACATCTCCCAGACCTGTTAATGTATTTACTTAGCGTATCTGGCAGTTCATTAAGGGTTTTGTGTATACTGTATGTTAAAAGCACACACTGACTTCAAATATCCTTTAATTTGTCGATTTACAATGTAAGTGGAGTATATTTTGTAAAAAATACTTCAATTATCAAGCCATATTTTCATTCAAGGGATTCTGTTTTTACGTGTACTTTTTGAAAATGAAGGGGAAAACTTCTGTATGCTATGTGAGGACATGACCAGGACCACTGCATGATAAAACACAATGTTCTGTTGGTTAGATGGAAATCAGCCACTCCAAGTGCAAAACAAGCCTATGGATTTGCTTTTATTTTAAGCCGATTTAATTTCTCAAGACTCGAACAGAATATAATTACCTTGATAGCATCATTGTCTTCTTAGATTTACCCATGATGCAAAGCCTGCCTTTAATCTTTCTACTACGTGAGATCTTCTCCCCTGGGTGTTAACATGTATTTGAAAAGCTGTGTGTGTGTGTGTGTATAATGTGTGTGTGTATAATGTGTCTGTGTATAATGTGTGTGTATAATGTGTGTGTGTAATGTGTGTGTGTATATTGTGTGTGTGTATAATGTGTGTGTGTATAATGTGTGTGTGCTGCTTCAGTGTTACCGAGGAAGATACAGCTTGACTGACTGTTGCATGTGTTTGACGCTTGCCATGCTCATCTTTTGAAATTTCCTCACAATCGTAGCATTCGGTTTTTAATCTGGACTGGGTTAGCAGATGTGGGGCGGATACGGGTAGTTGTTGGCATAGTGATGAGGGCATAAATTGGTGTTGGCATTCTGGCTTAAGTTCTGTAGTATACTGTACTGTCCTCCTTTGCTGTCTGTCTATCCGCCTGTCTTCTTCAGGTATACCTGGTTAGGGCCTGGGTAAATAGCCACATGCCAGGGCTAAGAGAGAGAGAGCTTACTCTGTAGCCCTCAGAGTCTCATTATTCAGCCATATGTATTCACAAGTCTCTTTCAAGACATTTCTCCAAGCACCACCTTTCCTCCAGATGAGCCCCAAGAGTTCTCACATCTGTCCACAGTGAAGCCAAGTGGAGAATTTTACTCTCTGTTCAATCCAGTTGTTTGCAGGACAGGTGGATGTCCTGGAATCGGTTTTCTCTGGCTATGGAGAGATAGACTAGCAGGGGTAACGTAGGAGAGCGACATTTTGTAACTTATGACTAAAGGTCTACCTGGAGATTCGCAAAAGTGTGTGTGTGTAGACTAATCTATGCCAGCCAAGAGGAGGACATCAGTCATGTATGGGGAATTTCCTTTTGTTTAGCATCCTGTTACCGGGCAGATTTACCTGGAACTGTGCAAATCATGTATCTTTGTTCGCTAACTTCTAACTTGTTTTACAAGTTAGAAGTTAACTAGACTTTGTATAGTCTCCCCCCTGGTATTTACACCTCACATCAAGATACACATCAAATTAAATCAAAATCAAATCATATACTGTATATAGCCCTTCGTACATCAGCTAATATCTCGAAGTGCTGTACAGAAACCCAGCCTAAAACCCCAAACAGCAAGCAATGCAGGTGTAGAAGCACATCATAGACATCATAGATTTTCATGGACATGAGAGCCTGCATGCATAGGTTTATGCATGTGTTTCCTTTCAAATGGTATCAAGAATATGCATATCCTTGCTTCAGGTCCTGAGCTACAGCCAGTTAGATTTGGGTATGTCATTTTAGGCGAAAATTGAAAAAAAGGGTTTGATCCTTATTACATGTTTTAAGTATCCCTAAATGTCTGTTATTACGGTGATATCGCTCTGTTATTAGTACGCCTGTGCAGTAATCTGACTGGAGATGGACCTGGCCTGAGTGGCATGGCAACTATGTACTGTGGTAATACGGTGAAGTAAACGTTGTTAATCTGGAACCTAGTCGTTGTGTCATTTTGGGTTAACACTAATACACACATGCACATGCACATGCACACGCACACACACACACACACACACACACACACACACACACACACACACACACACACACACACACACACACACACACACACACACACACACACACACACACATCTGGTTATCCCAGTTTCCATAATTTCCCACTTTTTCCCCTGCTCTCCCGTTCACTCCTGCGGCGATGGTTCTGTCTCCACCCATCCCATCCCAACCCAGACTCTCCTCTCTTCCTATCCCTGCTAAGTGTATGCCAAAGCCTATGGAGCCCCAGCCTAGCTGTGAGTAACTGCTATCCAGCCTCCAGACCCATCCATCAGCCTTTCATTAAAACCCAAATCGCTTTTTCTCTCCCAGCCTCCCTCTCTTTCTCCTTCTTCCCGGCCCAACAAGTGCCACGTCTCACAACATTATTAACCAGAAGCCTGTTGTAAAGAGGACTAGTGCTGCTGTCTGTCTGTAGGACTGCCCTGATTTGAATAAGCCTTTGATTAATGGTAAATGTAGGAGTGGAGGGGTTCATCGGAAGGGCTGTGTTTCTATTGTAGTTGAAGAAGAGAAATGGCTGTGTGTTTCTATTGTAGTTGAAGAAGAGAAAGGGCTGTGTGTTTCTATTGTAGTTGAAGAAGAGAAAGGGATGTGTGTTTCTATTGCAGTTGAAGAAGAGAAAGGGCTGTGTGTTTCTATTGTAGTTGAAGAAGAGAAAGGGCTGTGTGTTTCTATTGTAGTTGAAGAAGAGAAAGGACTGTGTTTCTATTGTAGTTGAAGAAGAGAAAGTGCTGTGTGTTTCTATTGTAGTTGAAGAAGAGAAAGGACTGTGTTTCTATTGTAGTTGAAGAAGAGAAAGGACTGTGTTTCTATTGTAGTTGAAGAAGAGAAAGGGCTGTGTGTTTCTATTGTAGTTGCAGAAGAGAAAGGGCTGTGTGTTTCTATTGTAGTTGAAGAAGAGAAAGGACTGTGTTTCTATTGTAGTTGAAGAAGAGAAAGGGCTCTGTGTTTCTATTGTAGTTGAAGAGGAGAAAGGGCTGTGTGTTTCTATTGTAGTTGAAGAAGAGAAAGGGCTGTGTGTTTCTATTGTAGTTGAAGAAGAGAAAGGACTGTGTTTCTATTGTAGTTGAAGAAGAGAAAGGACTGTGTTTCTATTGTAGTTGAAGAAGAGAAAGGGCTGTGTTTCTATTGTAGTTGCAGAAGAGAAAGGGCTGTGTGTTTCTATTGTAGTTGAAGAAGAGAAAGGGCTGTGTGTTTCTATTGTAGTTGAAGAAGAGAAAGGACTGTGTTTCTATTGTAGTTGAAGAAGAGAAAGGACTGTGTTTCTATTGTAATTGAAGAAGAGAAAGGGCTGTGTGTTTCTATTGTAGTTGAAGAAGAGAAATGGCTGTGTTTCTATTGTAGTTGAAGAAGAGAAAGGACTGTGTTTCTATTGTAGTTGAAGAAGAGAAAGGGCTTTGTTTCTATTGTAGTTGAAGAAGAGAAAGGTCTGTGTGTTTCTATTGTAGTTGAAGAAGAGAAAGGGCTTTGTTTCTATTGTAGTTGAAGAAGAGAAAGGGCTGTGTGTTTCTATTGTAGTTGAAGAAGAGAAAGGGCTGTGTGTTTCTATTGTAGTTGAAGAAGAGAAAGGGCTTTGTTTCTATTGTAGTTGAAGAAGAGAAAGGGCTGTGTGTTTCTATTGTAGTTGAAGAAGAGAAAGGGCTGTGTGTTTCTATTGTAGTTGAAGAAGAGAAAGGGCTGTGTGTTTCTATTGTAGTTGAAGAAGAGAAAGGGCTGTGTGTTTCTATTGTAGTTGAAGAAGAGAAAGGGCTGTGTGTTTCTATTGTAGTTGAAGAAGAGAAAGGTCTGTGTGTTTCTATTGTAGTTGCAGAAGAGAAAGGGATGTGTGTTTCTATTGTAGTTGAAGAAGAGAAAGGGATGTGTTTATATTGTAGTTGCAGAAGAGAAAGGGCTGTGTGTTTCTATTGTAGTTGAAGAAGAGAAAGGGCTTTGTTTCTATTGTAGTTGAAGAAGAGAAAGGGCTGTGTGTTTCTATTGTAGTTGAAGAAGAGAAAGGGCTGTGTGTTTCTATTGCAGTTGAAGAAGAGAAAGGGCTGTGTGTTTCTATTGTAGTTGAAGAAGAGAAAGGGCTGTGTGTTTCTATTGTAGTTGAAGAAGAGAAAGGGCTGTGTGTTTCTATTGTAGTTGAAGAAGAGAAAGGGCTGTGTGTTTCTATTGTAGTTGAAGAAGAGAAAGGGCTGTGTGTTTCTATTGTAGTTGAAGAAGAGAAAGGACTGTGTTTCTATTGTAGTTGAAGAAGAGAAAGGGCTGTGTGTTTCTATTGTAGTTGAAGAAGAGAAAGGGCTGTGTTTCTATTGTAGTTGAAGAAGAGAAAGGGCTGTGTGTTTCTATTGTAGTTGAAGAAGAGAAAGGACTGTGTTTCTATTGTAGTTGAAGAAGAGAAAGGACTGTGTTTCTATTGTAGTTGAAGAAGAGAAAGGGCTGTGTGTTTCTATTGTAGTTGAAGAAGAGAAAGGGCTGTGTTTCTATTGTAGTTGAAGAAGAGAAAGGACTGTGTTTCTATTGTAGTTGAAGAAGAGAAAGGGCTGTGTTTCTATTGTAGTTGCAGAAGAGAAAGGGCTGTGTGTTTCTATTGTAGTTGAAGAAGAGAAAGGACTTTGTTTCTATTGTAGTTGAAGAAGAGAAAGGGCTGTGTGTTTCTATTGTAGTTGAAGAAGAGAAAGGGCTTTGTTTCTATTGTAGTTGAAGAAGAGAAAGGGCTGTGTGTTTCTATTGTAGTTGAAGAAGAGAAAGGGCTTTGTTTCTATTGTAGTTGAAGAAGAGAAAGGGATGTGTGTTTCTATTGTATTTGAAGAAGAGAAAGGGCTGTGTGTTTCTATTGTAGTTGAAGAAGAGAAAGGGCTGTGTGTTTCTATTGCAGTTGAAGAAGAGAAAGGGCTGTGTGTTTTTATTGTAGTTGAAGAAGAGAAAGGGCTGTGTTTCTATTGTAGTTGAAGAAGAGAAAGGACTGTGTTTCTATTGTAGTTGAAGAAGAGAAAGGGCTTTGTTTCTATTGTAGTTGAAGAAGAGAAAGGTCTGTGTGTTTCTATTGTAGTTGAAGAAGAGAAAGGGCTTTGTTTCTATTGTAGTTGAAGAAGAGAAAGGGCTGTGTGTTTCTATTGTAGTTGAAGAAGAGAAAGGGCTGTGTGTTTCTATTGTAGTTGAAGAAGAGAAAGGGCTGTGTGTTTCTATTGTAGTTGAAGAAGAGAAAGGGCTGTGTGTTTCTATTGTAGTTGAAGAAGAGAAAGGGCTGTGTGTTTCTATTGTAGTTGAAGAAGAGAAAGGGCTGTGTGTTTCTATTGTAGTTGAAGAAGAGAAAGGTCTGTGTGTTTCTATTGTAGTTGCAGAAGAGAAAGGGATGTGTGTTTCTATTGTAGTTGAAGAAGAGAAAGGGATGTGTTTATATTGTAGTTGCAGAAGAGAAAGGGCTGTGTGTTTCTATTGTAGTTGAAGAAGAGAAAGGGCTTTGTTTCTATTGTAGTTGAAGAAGAGAAAGGGCTGTGTGTTTCTATTGTAGTTGAAGAAGAGAAAGGGCTGTGTGTTTCTATTGCAGTTGAAGAAGAGAAAGGGCTGTGTGTTTCTATTGTAGTTGAAGAAGAGAAAGGGCTGTGTGTTTCTTTTGAATTGAGAGAGAGGGAGCAAGACAGGGAGACTTCAGATGGGAGGAAGTGACACTTCTTAATTAATATATTTGTCTTAAAATGGACTAAAATGGCCATTTTATTATGATTTTATATTTTAAAAAATTGTGATACAAATGTAAAAAGCATGTCAAACATCCTTCCTCCCAATTAAGTTTTTATGTGAGAATTGCCAGAACAATCTAGGACACCCAAAATATTTTTGGGCTGTCCTGACGTTGAATGCTCCTAGAGAGGTGAGGACTGAGAGAGGAGAGACAGAGGAAGAGAGAAAGGTAGAGAGAGAGAGAAGGAGAGAGAGAGACACGGGTTGCCGGCGCACTGTCAAATTAAGCTCTCCAATGGCCTTTTCCTGTTTCTTTGTGTTGCCGCTATCTGGCTAGCCGTGTTATTCACCAAGCACAATGGGACAGAAAGAGACGTGGCTGCCGCTCCTCCAGCCTCTGCCTTGTAAGTCATTTCAACTACCGTCGGCAGATTGGAGCCGAGGCAGCCCAACTGTAATGTTAAACGGAGCCCTTGCCCCATTCTCTGCTATGGGAAATTAGGTCTCCATTGTGGCTCAACGGCAGAATGAACACGGTAAAATGTAAAGGCCAATACCCCAGCTAAATTGTTATACGACACTCTCTCCGTTAGACTACTCTTGAAACTACCTTTCCAAAAGGCTCTGTAGTCATTTATTTCATGATTAAAGCGCTGTAAACTGTAATTGTTTTAGCGCCGAAGTGATTGTGAAGCTGTATGATTGCTGTAAGCGAATAGGACTGTGTTTATGCCGTTGATAAGCTCGATAAGAGTGCACAGTATTGATTTCTGGAACAATGGATTACAGCTCAGAGCCAATTGCTTATCTAGTGCACTTGTTACTGTATATAATCCTACTAGCAGACTGCTTGGGGTCATTGGGTTCAGTAACGCATGCTTACATTGCTCTTCGGGTTAAGGTTCAAGGAAGACCAACAGTCTCAGTGTTTCTAGCTTTTCATTCAAGTGGTCTTAATTCATACTCTGTCTTAAGCCAATCTTTCTCAGTTTCAAACCATTTTCTCTGGCTATGGAGACATCTTTTTTTCTCCAGTTGGCTACACTCCTTCCATGAAATATGACATAACCTTTTCTTCTGGTAAATGTAATGGGTACCACAGGACTGTAAAAGTGGGAATGTAGGAGTCACGTGTTCACTAGCTTTGAGTTTCACTTAGCTAATAACCCCCCAATAGACACACACACACACACACACACCCACACACACACTTATAGCAAACACACACATCCACACTCACGTGCACACAAGCATGAACGCACGCGCACACACACGCACACACACACACACTTATAGCAAATGCACACATGAACGCACATGCATGCATGAACGAGCACACACGCACACGCACATATCCACCCTTCCCACTCTACACAAACACACAGTGGAGTGCTGACATGACTTTGACAATGAGTTACTATCCATCTGTCACGGCTTCAGCCCAGTCAGGCACCAAACCTTAACTGAAAAATAGATCTGAGGTCAGTACAAAGGTTCATCTGACCAATGAGTATCCTTCAGACCGCTGTCGTCGGGCAGCACGGTGTGACTGGGAATATACCAGCAGGAATTTACAGAGACAGACTTAATGGGCTTTACTTAGAGAGGTGGAGAGAGGTGGAGAAGTGGTGGAGGAGAGGAGAGATGTGGGGTGAGGAGAGGAGAGATGTGGGGTGACGAGAGGAGAGAGGGGATGAGAGGAGAAGGGAGATGAGGGGATGAGAGGAGAGGAGAGAGGAGATGAGAGGAAAGAGGAGATGAGAGAAGAGAGGGGAAGAGAGGAGAGATGTGGGGTGAGGAGAGGAGAGGAGAGAGGAGATGAAAGGAGAGAGGGGATGAGAGGAGAGAGGAGATGAGAGGAGAGAGGAAAGAGAGGAGAAGGGAGATGAGGGGATGAGAGGAGAGGAGAGGAGATGAGGGGAAGAGAGGAGAGATGTGGGGTGAGGAGAGGAGAGAGGAGATGAAAGGAGAAGAGAGTAAACAGGAGGTGAAAGGTGGCTGTTCTGTAATTTGTTTCAGTTCTGTTCTGCCCCTCATCTCTGTGTCTGGGTCAGGCTGTGGGTCAGCGTTTCTGGGCCAGGCATCCTGAGGAGAGAGCAGTTCACCTCTGGTCTGTACCGCTGAGCTGAGCCTACTGAGCCTACCATCTGGTTCCAGTCCAAACACGTCTACTAGCTAAGCCTCTGTTGCCCCCACATCTCCTCCTGTCTGTGTTTGTGTGTGTGTGTGATTTGTGTGTTACACCATATCCTCGTGTGTGTGTGTGTGTGTGTGTGTGTGTGTGTTTGTGCGCGCCCTGCCATCCCTGCCCGCCTCCCGTCATTCGCTAGCATGAAATGCCAGTTGGATGCTAGCTTCCATCACCATGACACCATCACTCCCTCTAAAATGAAGTCCCCTTTTTTTTTTTTTTTTAAATCAACTCTCTGGCAACAGTTTTAGTTCCGTTTCTCTTTTCCTCCCTTCATTGTAGCAAGTGACAGACTCAGTACATGGGAAGGCATTCAACTGAATACAGGGTCATATTTATTAGTGCACACCGTAGCAAAAGGTTTTGCAACGGAAAATGAAAAGAAGTATTTCTTATTCCGGTTGTCCTTCCCCGTTTCAGTCAGTTTTCTCCCTTTTGGTGCCAAATGAACACGCGCCAGTGCTCAGTTGGAGTTTAACACTGAAATTCCCTCGCTCCGGGATTTTCAGATTAGCGTATTTGTTTTCTGATAAGCCCCGTATTGGTAGGCGGGATATTTCGCGAGGATTTGTGGCTTATGAGCAAGTCAGTGGATATTGCCTTATTTGTGGCTTTCTGCAGATGATCCGTGTGCGCTCGGAGTTCGAATGGAGGGATAAACGAGAGAAAAACAGAGGGCGAAAGCAGAGAGAATGAGAGGGTGTGTGGTGGCGTCAAGGCATGCTGGAGCCAGATCATCAGTCAGTTAGCTAGCTGACACATCTCCTGCAGATCTCACACTGGATGAAGCCCCTGTGTCTTCGTGTGTGTGTCTGTGGGTGTGTGTGTACCTGTACCAGTATCTGTGGGTGTGTGTGTGTGTGTGTGTACCTGTACCAGTACCTGTGTGTGTGTGTGTGTGTGTGTGTGTGTGTGTGTGTGTGTGTGTGTGTGTGTGTGTGTGTGTGTGTGTGTGTGTACCTGTACCAGTGTGTGTGTGTGTGTGTGTGTGTGTACCTGTGTGTGTGTCTGTGTGTGTGTGTGTGTACCTGTACCAGTACCTGTGTGTGTGTGTCTGTGTGCATCTACCCGTGTCTGCCCGCCTGTTTACACCTGCTAAAATACCTACACAGTGAGGGCGCAGACTGGAGCATTTGTTTTCACACTCTCAATGGGTGTGGGTTTCTTTATCTCGCCACCCTGTCTCGCTAACTGATGGGTAATATGTAAAATGGAGTGTGTGTTTACCTCACCTGTGGTAGACTCTCTACTCAGGGTGAGCGGCTGACTTGATGAGGTCATATAGGCCTAGCTGCCATGACACTGTTCACTCAGGACCCATTCAATCTGCCGGTTCTGGGTCGAGGGACAGATTGGCGATTCAGTGAAGTGGATTTTCAATTGGTATTACCGTACTTGTGTTCATGCTGTATGCCGTCCATACTCTTCAGAGGCTTCATATAATATCCGCTTGTTAAATCAAATCAAATCAAATCAAATTTTATTAGTCACATACACATGGTTAGCAGATGTTAATGCGAGTGTAGCGAAATGCTTGTGCTTCTAGTTCCGACAATGCAGTAATAACCAACAGTAATCTAACCTAACAATTCCACACTACTACCTTACACACACACACAAGTGTAAGGGATAAAGAATATGTACATAAAGATATATGGATGAGTGGTGGTACAGAACGGCATGGCAGATGCAGTAGATGGTATAGAGTACGGTATATACATATGAGATGAGTACTGTAGGGTATGTAAACATAAAGTGGCATAGTTTAAAGTGGCTAGTGGTACATGTATTGCATAAAGATGGCAAGATGCAGTAGATGATATAGAGTACAGTATATATACATATGAGATGGGTAATGTAGGGTATGTAAACATTGTATTAAGTGGCATTGCTTAAAGTGGCTAGTGGTACATTTTTACATAATTTCCATCAATTCCCATTTTTAAAGTGGCTGGAGTTGAGTCAGTATGTTGGCAGCGGCCGCTAAATGTTAGTGGTGGCTGTTTAACAGTCTGATGGCCTTGAGATAGAAGCTGTTTTTCAGTCTCTCGGTCCCTGCTTTGATGCACCTGTACTGACCTCGCCTTCTGGATGATAGCGGGGTGAACAGGCAGTGGCTTGGGTGGTTGTTGTCCTTGATGATCTTTATGGCCTTCCTGTGACATCGGGTGGTGTAGGTGTCCTGGAGGGCAGGTAGTTTGCCCCTGGTGATGCGTTCTGCAGACCTCACTACCCTCTGGAGAGCCTTACGGTTGTGGGCGGAGCAGTTGCCGTACCAGGCGGTGATACAGCCCGACAGGATGCTCTCGATTGTGCATCTGTAGAAGTTTGTGAGTGCTTTTGGTGACAAGCCGAATTTCTTCAGCCTCCTGAGGTTGAAGAGGCGCTGCTGCGCCTTCTTCACAACGCTGTCTGTGTGGGTGGACCAGTTCAGTTTGTCCGTGATGTGTACACCGAGGAACTTAAAACTTTCCACCTTCTCCACTACTGACCCGTCGATGTGGATAGGGGGGTGCTCCCTCTGCTGTTTCCTGAAGTCCACAATCATCTCCTTTGTTTTGTTGACGTTGAGTATGAGGGCCCTCACCTCCACCTCCTGTTAGAGAAGTGGAAGGTGTTTATTGTTGTGGAGGCATTCTGTTTGATGTTTTTTCTGGATGCTTCATTTTATGCTTTCCTGTTTCCTGTTTCTTGATTTCATGCATTCCAAGCCTCTGAATTGTTTCATGTTCTATGCTGCTTTCTCTCTGATCTGTATTCAACACACTCACACGCACATGGTCGCGCACACAAACAAACAAACAGCTGATTTAGCTGATCAGTGTAGGGAACAGCCCCAGTAGTGCTTGAGGTCTGGCCCAGAACACAGACCTAAATGCCACGGCTGTCATCTGAGACTGTAACAAGCGAAGCAGAGCTGAGCAGCTTTCTCCCAGGCTCCTGTTGCCCACAGAGCTGTAGCAAAGCCAATGCTAACCGTCTGCACTCAGGCAATATCCAAAGGCACCCGTGTCAGCTTGGAGTGGGAGTGTGTAGGACCCGGCTGCCAAAACCTAGTCACAGCCATTTGTTATGAATTATTTTTTTATCCCTTTTTTTATCCCATTTTGCATAATTGTTGTTGTTGTTTAGCAGTTGCTGGGATGCCCATTGTTTTCCATGGGTTGAGGAGAAACTAAGGCTTCATTGTGGATCTAAAGATGAGCCGAAGAGCCGTTATCTTCTGGATTTGATTCCCTGTATGAAACACCTCACGTTTAGCCTCTCCCAGTCAAAGGGAACAAAGAGGAAACCAGAGGCTTCGAGGTAATGGTTCCCTCCACTACACCTGCTGCTGGAGCTGCCTGGTCTGATGTGTGCTACCGGAATCAAAGTGTGACACCTCGCGCGGCATGTTACAACACCGACACTGCACACGCTGCTGTGCAGCCTCGTTAAACATGCATTGCCGTCGACCTGCTCCTTCCAAGCTGTTTCTCTTCACACCTGAGAGCCACTCAGTGTATAGCCACACACACACCAAAACACATAAATGGACACAGAAGCCCATACACACACGCACACACGCACGCACGCACACATAAACCCACACACCCACACAGCTCTTCTGACCTACAGTAGTCTCCTGATACAGCTGTAAGCTCCTTGGCATTGTGGTGACATATTTCTGCTTTATCAAACGAGGAGAGTTACAAACTACACACCAGTCAGAGTTATACTTACACTACATCTTTAATAATAATAAGCTTTGCAATAGCATTTGACTTCCAACAATTCACTATTTCTAATGAACCGTTGAGAAGTACCACCAGAAAAGTACAAAGATCTTTTATAGCCAAGATACATACACCCTCTCAACTTACATGACGAATCACAGATCTTAGGAACAGTTCACAAGTAAATACTTTTTCTTGAGAAAGGAGTATCCCTTAGCCAGATAACATTCTCTATTAATTCTCGTTGAGTTTCGTCCCTCAGACGAGGTTCTAATCTCGTTCCTGGTACTTCATAGTACATAAACACCAACTCATCCAATGGCATATATCAATTATCAACTCTAGATACTCCCATCTCAAGTAAACCCCCTCCTGAACCCACTCCTGGACAAGCTCACCGAGGGGAGTGAGCCTCTAGGTCATACACTATCCCAGGATAAGTGTAAGATCAGAGAGAACATACGATGTTTCCAGACACTGCCATACACCTCCCCCCAATGGGAAAAGGAGGGAGTGACTGGCGCACAGACATTGTGGAGACAAGTAATTGGTTCCCCATGAATCACGCCATCCCTTCACACGGTTTAAGAATAGGTAAAGACACATTCACATATGAAGACAATGTTCCATTCTGTTCTCTTCCCTTTCTGATATTCTGCATAGCACCAGGGACATGTAAAAGACAAGCCTGACCTCTCCCCTCTCTGGGCCCCAAGTGACTGAGCCCCAGCTTAGGGAAAAGTGCAACTGCCAACACTATAGTCCAAAAGGATACATTCTAATGAAGTATCTCACATAAGCATATTATGCAAATAAAACATCTTAATTATCTATGTTACCCAACTAATTCTGATTCATCCGCCACATTCCCCTCTCAAGGGACTGTAACGGTTTTCCTCCTCCTCTTCATCCGAAGAGGAGGAGCAGGGATTGAACCAAAATGCAGCGGGTTGTGATGACATATTGATTTATTAAATAAACAAAACAGACAAAGACGAAAACGAACTATACTTGATATAACTAACAAAATAACAAAACGATGTAGACAGACCTGAACAAACGAACTTACAAATACACGAAGCACGCTGACACAGGAACAGACTACATAAACGCACGAACAAACCGAAACATTCCCGTATGGTGTAACATCGACACAGACACAGGAGACAACCACCCACAACGAACACTGTGAAACAACCTACCTAAATATGACTCTCAATTAGAGGAAACGCCAAACACCTGCCTCTAATTGAGAGCCATACCAGGCAACCCTAAACCAACATAGAAACAGAAAACATAGAATGCCCACCCAAACTCACGTCCTGACCAACTAACACATAAAACAAACTAACAGAAATAGGTCAGGAACGTGACATAACCCCCCCCCTAAGGTGCGAACTCCGGGCGCACCAGCACAAAGTTCAGGGGAGGGTCTGGGTGGGCATCTGACCACGGTGGTGGCTCAGGCTGAGGGCGAGGTCCCCACCCCACCATAATCAATCCCCGCTTCTTTATCCCCCTCACAATGCCCACCCTCCAAATAACCCCACCTAAATTAAGGGGCATCATCAGGATAAGGAGCAGCACCGGAATGAGGGGCAACACCGGAATGAGGGGCAACACCAGAATGAGGGGCAACACCAGAATGAGGGGCAACACCAGAATGACTGGCGGATCCTGGCTGGCTGGCTCTGGACGCTCTTGGCTGGTTGACGGCTCTGGACGGTCATGGCTCGCTGACGGCTCTGGACGGTCATGGCTCGCTGACGGCTCTGGACGGTCATGGCTCGCTGACGGCTCTGGACGGTCATGGCTCGCTGACGGCTCTGGACGGTCATGGCTCGCTGACGGCTCTGGACGGTCATGGCTCGCTGACGGCTCTGGACGGTCATGGCTGGCTGAAGGCTCTGGCTGATCCGGTCTGGCGGAAGGCTCTGGCTGATCCGGTCTGGCGGAAGGCTCTGGCTGATCCGGTCTGGCGGAAGGCTCTTGCTGATCCGGTCTGGCGGAAGGCTCTGGCTGATCCGGTCTGGCGGAAGGCTCTGGCTGATCCGGTCTGGAGGAAGGCTCTGGCTGATCCGGTCTGGCGGAAGGCTCTGGCTGATCCGGTCTGGCGGAAGGCTCTGGCTGATCCGGTCTGGCGGAAGGCTCTAGCGGCTCCTGTCTGGCGGACGGCTCTAGCGGCTCCTGTCTGGCGGACGGCTCTGTAGGCTCATGGCAGACGGGCGGCTTTGCAGGCTCATGGCAGACGGGCGGCTTTGCAGGCTCATGGCAGACGGACAGTTCAGACGGCGTATGGCAGACGGGCAGTTCAGGCGCCGCTGAGCAGACGGGCAGTTCAGGCGCCGCTGGGCAGACGGGCAGTTCAGGCGCCGCTGGGCAGACGGGCAGTTCAGGCGCCGCTGGGCAGACGGGCAGTTCAGGCGCCGCTGGGCAGACGGGCAGTTCAGGCGCCGCTGGGCAGACGGGCAGTTCAGGCGCCGTTGGGCAGACGGGCAGTTCAGGCGCCGCTGGGCAGACGGGCAGCTCAGGCGCCGCTGGGCAGACGGGCAGTTCAGGCGCCGCTGGGCAGACGGGCAGTTCAAGCGCCGCTGGGCAGACGGGCAGTTCAGGCGCCGCTGGGCAGACGGGCACACCTGTAGGGAGGAGACGGAGAGACAGCCTGGTGCGTGGGGCTGCCACAGGACCCACCAGGCTGGAGAGACCTACAGGAGGCTTGATGTTAAGAGGCACCTGAAGGACCGGGCTGTGGGGGAGTACTGGAGCTCTGGTGCGCAGCCTTGGCACCACTCCCCCAGGCTGGAATACTACACCAGCCCGTACCCTCCAGAGTGCAGGCACAGGTTGAACCGGGCTGTGGATGAGCACTGGAGATCTAGTGCCTACTACGCGCACTTCTCTCTTAGGCTCCACTACCACATTTGCCCGGTACGAGCGGAGCGTAGGCATAGGACGCACTGCACCCTCCCAGCGCTCCGGAGACACAGCACGCAGAGCCGGCGCAGGATACCCTGGACCGAAACTGCGTACCGGAGACCAGACGCGCTGAGCAGGCACAATACGCCCCGGCTGGATGCCCACACTCACATGACACTTTCGGGGGGCTGCTCTATAGCGCACCGGGCTATGGGCACGCACTGGCGACACCGTGCGCTTAACCGCATAACACGGTGCCTGACCAGTGACGCGTTGCTTATAATAAGCACGAGGAGTGCGCTCAGGTCTGCTACCTGGCTTAGCCACACTCCTCTCTAGCCCCCCCCCCAAAAAAATTCTGGGGTTGCCTCTCGTACCTGTCCCGCTGCCGTGCTGCCTCCTCATATCGCCGCCGTTCAGCTTTCGCTTTCTCCAGCTCAGCTTTGGGGCGGCGATACTCCCCAGCCTGTGCCCAGGGTCCTTCTCCGTTCAAGATCTCCTCCCATGTCCATGAATCCTGGGGTCTCTGCGGTTGCTGTCGCTGCCCTTTTCCCCGCTGCTTGGTTCTGGTAATTTGGTGGGTGGTTCTGTAACGGTTTTCCTCCTCCTCTTCATCCGAAGAGGAGGAGCAGGGATTGAACCAAAATGCAGCGGGTTGTGATGACATATTGATTTATTAAATAAACAAAACAGACAAAGACGAAAACGAACTATACTTGATATAACTAACAAAATAACAAAACGATGTAGACAGACCTGAACAAACGAACTTACAAATACACGAAGCACGCTGACACAGGAACAGACTACATAAACGCACGAACAAACCGAAACATTCCCGTATGGTGTAACATCGACACAGACACAGGAGACAACCACCCACAACGAACACTGTGAAACAACCTACCTAAATATGACTCTCAATTAGAGGAAACGCCAAACACCTGCCTCTAATTGAGAGCCATACCAGGCAACCCTAAACCAACATAGAAACAGAAAACATAGAATGCCCACCCAAACTCACGTCCTGACCAACTAACACATAAAACAAACTAACAGAAATAGGTCAGGAACGTGACAGGGACTCTGTCCCTTCTGGAGAATCAGAACAGTAACATGGTACCTTACTAACAGTAGTTGCAGAGTATATGAATTATAAAAAATTTAAAATACATAATCAAAATGTAAAGAAAATAGGGAATCAAATCCCTTCATTGTCGAGTACCTTATTTCCATGTAAGCCTTCTCCCTTCAGAAACTGAGTTTACAACCTTTATACCACAAGACAGACTTGCACATGTTTAATGCATAATGCAGTGCATGTAACAATGGAGTTTAATAAAATAATCTTTAGTTATCTATCACACTCCAATGGATCAGCATAGTATGTTGGAAATGACTATCTCCATCCCAGACACAACAATTAGCATATCTTGTTGAACAAATCCAGGTAATGACTCCTAGTTAAATTAAAATGTATCCCCTTGGTGCCTAATGAACATGACCCAAGACAAGCATCATGATTCCACTATTTATAAGGCAATGCCTATAGATCAAATAGATTAGGATCATTTTCACTCTCCAGATCAGAGTTCACCCTCTCCATTCACCATGGCAGGCTTATAATGGTTTCAACATCTTTAGTTCATAACAACAATCAAAACAATCCTTCAGTTTTAAAAATCATTCAATTTCCAAATTAAATCATAATTAGAACCCAGTTAATTATCCAACCAAAATTTAGAATGACATTGGTCAGTGATTCAAATTGGTCTTATCACTCAAAGTAAAAAACTCAATTTAACACATATCGACATTGGCAGAATGTACATTTATATTAACATCCAGTATAATTATTCCATAATTCTACTATTAACTTTTTTTTCACGATTATAATACAGATCAGTATCTCAATGCATTCTTAATCTAAATTACTATAATTTTACGTGGTGTAGACCTCTACAATCAACCTGATACCACAAAAGTCTTAAACAATTTTGGCACAGTTGACCAACCCCCTCCTTCAGGCACTGATTCTTCTGGCGTCCTTTTCGTTCTTCTTCAGATAACTTTAGTGTTCAAAGTGGATGGCCCATGATAATGTCCCAATTTCAATGTCTCACATTTACCACCCATTATGTCTTGTCCATTCGTCAACCAGTATACCAGCAACATAAGAGAAGTTTAGAACAGATTTCTCTCCATGCTCACTCCACGTGGACTCCTCTCACACTCCTGAGAGAAACATAAAAGAAAAGCAGTTGATAGCTTAGATCGGATACTGTACACCGATTTCTGGCTCGGTTCCCTTCTCACGGTAGAAGTGGTTTGGACAGGGCCTTATTCAACGCCTTGGTCACTCTTCTTCAGCCAGTTAGAGGGGGTTTTGAGGTACACACACTGTTCGGTCCAATTATCTCTTCCATGCATTAAGATACCGTCTGATGTCACTTTTCATGATAACCTCGAAAGAACAGATCAGAACAACAGTTTAGTTCAGTTCATTAACCTTTCTCGCCCCGGGGTTCCGCTAGCGGAACACCCACAACATTCCGCTGCCTGCGCAGCGCGCGAAATTCATAAATATTTTTTAGAAATATTTAACTTCCACACATTAACAAGTCCAATACAGCAAATGAAAGATAAACATCTTGTGAATCCAGCCAACATGTCCGATTTTTTAAACGTTTTACAGC
Source organism: Salvelinus alpinus (assembly GCF_045679555.1). Taxonomy (NCBI): domain Eukaryota; kingdom Metazoa; phylum Chordata; class Actinopteri; order Salmoniformes; family Salmonidae; genus Salvelinus; species Salvelinus alpinus. The sequence continues at coordinate 20,245,231 of NC_092115.1, forward strand.
GAAAACACAATATATATTTATGTTAGCTCACCAAAATAGCCAAACACACAACGCCATGTTTTCACCGCCAACATAGCTTTCACAAAACCCACAAATAGAGATAAAATGAATCACTAACCTTTGAACAACTTCATCAGATGACAGTCTTATAACATCATGTTATACAATACATTTATGTTTTGTTCGAAAATTTGCATATTTATAGGTATAAATCGTAGTTTTACATTGCAGCCACCGTCACAAATAGCACCAAAACAGCCAGAATAATTACAGAGAACAACGTGAAATACATAAATACTCATCATAAAACATTTATGAAAAATACATGTTGTACAGCAAATGAAAGATAAACATCTTGTGAATCCAGCCAATATTTCCGATTTTTTAAGTGTTTTACAGCGAAAACACAACATATATTTATGTTAGCTCACCACAATATCCCAAAACACAACGCCATTTTTCCACCGCAAAGGTAGCTTTCACAAAACCCACAAATAGAGATAAAATTAATCACTAACCTTTGAACAACTTCATCAGATGACTTATAACATCATGTTATACAATACATTTATGTTTTGTTCGAAAATGTGCATATTTATAGCTACAAATCCTGGTTTTACATTGTGAATACGGCGACATAATGCACCAAATTGTCCGGAGAGATTTTGGACAGTCACGTAATCTAACCAAAAAACTCATCATAAACTTTACTAAAAAATACATGTTGTACAGCAAATGAAAGATACACTGGTTCTTAATGTGTTAGATTTAAAAAAAAAATACTTTAGTACAAAGTACAGCATGCAATATTGTGAGACCGCGCCCAGCAATTCTCCGCCATGTTGGAATCAACATATACCACAAAAATACAAAATAACATCATAAATATTCTCTTACCTTTGATGATCTTCCATCAGAATGTAGTGCAAGGAGTCCTATTTCCACAATAAATCGTTGTTTTGTTTTAGAATGTCCATTTCTTCTGTCGAATTAGCAACTTTGGCTAGCATTGTGGAGGGCACATGTCCATCAACTCTTGGCGCATGGAACGAAAAATTCCAAAAGTCACAATAAACGTCGAATAAACTGGTCAAACTCGGTTGAAAATCCATCTTTATGATGTTTTTCAATAATTATGTATCCAATAAATTCCAAGACGGAGCATTTCGTCGTGTATACCTAACTCATTTCAGAAGACAATGTGGGGTTCCCTGGTGCGCGGCTAAATACTGCCAATAGGGCGGACCTGTCTCTCCAAAAGCTCTCATTCGGTCTCACATCAATCTAGACACCCCATTCAACATTCTACTGCCTGTTGACATCTAGTGGAAGGCGTATGAAGTGCATTCAGATCCATAAATATAAGGCAATTGAATAGGCTGCCTGTTGACATCTAGTGGAAGGCGTATGAAGTGCATTCAGATCCATAAATATAAGGCAATTGAATAGGCAAGGCCTGACACAGAGCCCCATTTTCAGAATTTTCACTTCCTGTTTGGAAGTTTGCTGCCAAATGAGTTCTGTTTTACTCACAGATATAATTCAAGCAGTTTTAGAAACTTCAGAGTGTTTTCTATCCAATAGTAATAATAATATGCATATCGTATGATCTAGAACAGAGTACGAGGCCGTTTAATTTGGGCACGATTTTTCCCCAAAGTGAAAACAGCGCCCCCTATTCACTAAGAGGTTAACTACATGATAAATTATTACTTTTAACAATTATTCTTAATACAAATGTCTAAACATATTTCAAAGAGAATAACAACACATTCTATTGAAACTATTCTTTCAAATTGGCTTATACTCCCCATCACAATTTCAACATCATCGTAGAGCCAAAGGATCAGGAAGTTAGACCTATAACCCATCGGGAATAGAACAGAACAAACAACACAACAATACACTCCTTCACATCACTCAAGGTGTGTAAACTTAAATCCAAAACCTCAAAGAACTGAATCCTCCCCCATTTTTAACACATAACTCTCCATGAGAGTAATGTATAAAACAACACTACTACTGGTACAAAAGATTTTTTTAAATTCAAATAACCTAATCAAATTAAAATCACTACTCTGAAACACTCCACAAAGAAAAATGATTGTACCTATATGGTCATAGGAAAATAGACTTAAAGCAGCCTACCCTTAGTCAAAGGCAATGCCCTCTCCTTCTTCACATTGGTCCAAATTACAAATATGGCTAAGAACTATAAACTCCATCATATTTATCAATTACACAAATTACCTTGAAATCAGTATTACAAATTACCTTAAATTCATTATCCAAATGGCTTTCCAATGAGGGTGATCAAGCCACAACGGAAAGTCCTGATCGAGGTCATAGGTCATAGAAACCCTAGACAAATGTAAAAAAAATTGTCAAACATTTCCTACATGTTGTATCCCAGGTTCCAGAACATTCCTTTATCAAAAGAATTCACGTGTTTAATTAAATCTCAAAAAATAAAAACTCATAAAAATTCCATGTGCGTGCGTGCCTTGGCACTAAAACAAATGGAAAATTCACCAAACCCAAAGGAAATTTCAAACAAAACCTAATAATAATGATAATTCCACTGTACTCCCTCAAATCATGAATCATTAGTTTTAATCTACACCAATGTGTATGTATGCTTAATTGAACATGCTACCCTTAGATACAATTATCCTGGGATCATTACTATCTAAATGGAATTATTTTTTCCTCTGTCGCAAATGTAGTACATTTATCAGCGTAAGGAATCAGTGATATTTAATCCCAGGCATTTAATAAAATGTAGACGTGTTCTCCCATGTCTCCTTTAACATACTTTAGGTAACTTCCATCCGCCCCGGAAACAATAATCCTACTCAAACACATCAGATAATACAATGTTTAATTAAGTAAAATCAACACCTACAATAAACAAACAGTAAACAATAAACAAACCCATAACCCCTTTAATCAGCCATCTAATCATTTCAACCTGTTGATATGTTTAGTAAAAACTATCCTGATTTTTAACAAATTTAAAATCTTTCAAAAGTTGGCGCTGTCTCATCAGCGTAAAAATCAAAACTAACTTTTTTCCACTCATATCCACAAGGTTTGCATTCCCCAAAGGTCAATACTGTTCAGCTTGTACATTAATGATCTTCCTTCTGTCTGTACATGGTCTGAAGTTCCAATGTATGCAGATGATACAGTGATAAATGCATGCAAATAACAAACAACCAACTACACAAGAACTCACTACTGTAATGGTTCAGATGACAAAGTTGCTCAGAGACTCATGTTGCATCTCAATAAAAACCCAGTCTGCATGTCCCTCACAAAGCAAACAGCTGATCCCCTGAGACAGATGTCTATGTATCAGGGGAAAAGCTCCAGGTGGTATCTGATGCCCCTGAGACAGATGTCTATGTATCAGGGGAAAAGCTCCAGGTGGTATCTGATGCTACTGAGACAGATGTCTAGGTATCAGGGGAAAAGCTCCAGGTGGTATCTGATGCCCTGAGACAGAGGTCTATGTATCAGGGGAAAAGCTCCAGGTGGTATCTGATGCCCTGAGACAGAGGTCTATGTATCAGGGGAAAAGCTCCAGGTGGTATCTGATGCCCCTGAGACAGATGTATATGTATCAGGGGAAAAGCTCCAGGTGGTATCTGATGCCCCTGAGACAGATGTCTATGTATCAGGGGAAAAGCTCCAGGTGGTATCTGATGCCCCTGAGACAGATGTCTATGTATCAGGGGAAAAGCTCCAGGTGGTATCTGATGCTACTGAGACAGATGTCTAGGTATCAGGGGAAAAGCTCCAGGTGGTATCTGATGCCCTGAGACAGAGGTCTATGTATCAGGGGAAAAGCTCCAGGTGGTATCTGATGCCCCTGAGACAGAGGTCTATGTATCAGGGGAAGAGCTCCAGGTGGTATCTGATGCCCTGAGACAGATGTCTATGTATCAGGGGAAAAGCTCCAGGTGGTATCTGATGCCCCTGAGACAGATGTCTATGTATCAGGGGAAAAGCTCCAGGTGGTATCTGATGCCCCTGAGACAGATGTCTATGTATCAGGGGAAAAGCTCCAGGTGGTATCTGATGCCCCTGAGACAGATGTCTATGTATCAGGGGAAAAGTTCCAGGTGGTATCTGATGCCCCTGAGACAGATGTCTATGTATCAGGGGAAAAGCTCCAGGTGGTATCTGATGCCCCTGAGACAGATGTCTATGTATCAGGGGAAAAGCTCCAGGTGGTATCTGATGCCCCTGAGACAGATGTCTATGTATCAGGGGAAAAGCTCCAGGTGGTATCTGATGCCCTGAGACAGAGGTCTATGTATCAGGGGAAAAGCTCCAGGTGGTATCTGATGCCCCTGAGACAGATGTCTATGTATCAGGGGAAAAGCTCCAGGTGGTATCTGATGCCCCTGAGACAGAGGTCTATGTATCAGGGGAAAAGCTCCAGGTGGTATCTGATGCCCCTGAGACAGATGTCTATGTATCAGGGGAAAAGCTCCAGGTGGTATCTGATGCCCCTGAGACAGATGTCTATGTATCAGGGGAAAAGCTCCAGGTGGTATCTGATGCCCCTGAGACAGATGTCTATGTATCAGGGGAAAAGCTCCAGGTGGTATCTGATGCCCCTGAGACAGAGGTCTATGTATCAGGGGAAAAGCTCCAGGTGGTATCTGATGCCCTGAGACAGATGTCTATGTATCAGGGGAAAAGCTCCAGGTGGTATCTGATGCCCCTGAGACAGATGTCTATGTATCAGGGGAAAAGCTCCAGGTGGTGTCTGATGCTACTGAGACAGATGTCTATGTATCAGGGGAAAAGCTCCAGGTGGTATCTGATGCCCCTGAGACAGATGTCTATGTATCAGGGGAGAAGCTCCAGGTGGTATCTGATGCCCCTGAGACAGAGGTCTATGTATCAGGGGAAAAGCTCCAGGTGGTATCTGATGCCCCTGAGACAGATGTCTATGTATCAGGGGAAAAGCTCCAGGTGGTATCTGATGCCCTGAGACAGAGGTCTATGTATCAGGGGAAAAGCTCCAGGTGGTATCTGATGCCCCTGAGACAGATGTCTATGTATCAGGGGAAAAGCTCCAGGTGGTATCTGATGCCCCTGAGACAGAGGTCTATGTATCAGGGGAAAAGCTCCAGGTGGTATCTGATGCCCCTGAGACAGATGTCTATGTATCAGGGGAAAAGCTCCAGGTGGTATCTGATGCCCCTGAGACAGATGTCTATGTATCAGGGGAAAAGCTCCAGGTGGTATCTGATGCCCCTGAGACAGATGTCTATGTATCAGGGGAAAAGCTCCAGGTGGTATCTGATGCCCCTGAGACAGAGGTCTATGTATCAGGGGAAAAGCTCCAGGTGGTATCTGATGCCCTGAGACAGATGTCTATGTATCAGGGGAAAAGCTCCAGGTGGTATCTGATGCACCTGAGACAGATGTCTATGTATCAGGGGAAAAGCTCCAGGTGGTATCTGATGCCCCTGAGACAGATGTCTATGTATCAGGGGAAAAGCTCCAGGTGGTATCTGATGCTACTGAGACAGATGTCTATGTATCAGGGGAAAAGCTCCAGGTGGTATCTGATGCCCCTGAGACAGATGTCTATGTATCAGGGGAAAAGCTCCAGGTGGTATCTGATGCCCCTGAGACAGATGTCTATGTATCAGGGGAAAAGCTCCAGGTGGTATCTGATGCCCCTGAGACAGATGTCTATGTATCAGGGGAAAAGCTCCAGGTGGTATCTGATGCCCCTGAGACAGATGTCTATGTATCAGGGGAAAAGCTCCAGGTGGTATCTGATGCCCCTGAGACAGATGTCTATGTATCAGGGGAAAAGCTCCAGGTGGTATCTGATGCTACTGAGACAGATGTCTAGGTATCAGGGGAAAAGCTCCAGGTGGTATCTGATGCCCTGAGACAGAGGTCTATGTATCAGGGGAAAAGCTCCAGGTGGTATCTGATGCCCCTGAGACAGAGGTCTATGTATCAGGGGAAGAGCTCCAGGTGGTATCTGATGCCCTGAGACAGATGTCTATGTATCAGGGGAAAAGCTCCAGGTGGTATCTGATGCCCTGAGACAGAGGTCTATGTATCAGGGGAAAAGCTCCAGGTGGTATCTGATGCCCCTGAGACAGATGTCTATGTATCAGGGGAAAAGCTCCAGGTGGTATCTGATGCCCCTGAGACAGATGTCTATGTATTAGGGGAAAAGCTCCAGGTGGTATCTGATGCCCCTGAGACAGATGTCTATGTATTAGGGGAAAAGCTCCAGGTGGTATCTGATGCTACTGAGACAGATGTCTAGGTATCAGGGGAAAAGCTCCAGGTGGTATCTGATGCCCTGAGACAGAGGTCTATGTATCAGGGGAAAAGCTCCAGGTGGTATCTGATGCCCTGAGACAGAGGTCTATGTATCAGGGGAAAAGCTCCAGGTGGTATCTGATGCCCCTGAGACAGATGTATATGTATCAGGGGAAAAGCTCCAGGTGGTATCTGATACTACTGAGACAGAGGTCTATGTATCAGGGGAAAAGCTCCAGGTGGTATCTGATGCCCCTGAGACAGATGTCTATGTATCAGGGGAAAAGCTCCAGGTGGTATCTGATGCCCCTGAGACAGATGTCTATGTATCAGGGGAAAAGCTCCAGGTGGTATCTGATGCCCCTGAGACAGATGTCTATGTATCAGGGGAAAAGCTCCAGGTGGTATCTGATGCCCCTGAGACAGATGTCTATGTATCAGGGGAAAAGCTCCAGGTGGTATCTGATGCCCCTGAGACAGATGTCTATGTATCAGGGGAAAAGCTCCAGGTGGTATCTGATGCCCCTGAGACAGATGTCTATGTATCAGGGGAAAAGCTCCAGGTGGTATCTGATGCCCTGAGACAGAGGTCTATGTATCAGGGGAAAAGCTCCAGGTGGTATCTGATGCCCCTGAGACAGATGTCTATGTATCAGGGGAAAAGCTCCAGGTGGTATCTGATGCCCCTGAGACAGAGGTCTATGTATCAGGGGAAAAGCTCCAGGTGGTATCTGATGCCCCTGAGACAGATGTCTATGTATCAGGGGAAAAGCTCCAGGTGGTATCTGATGCCCCTGAGACAGATGTCTATGTATCAGGGGAAAAGCTCCAGGTGGTATCTGATGCCCCTGAGACAGAGGTCTATGTATCAGGGGAAAAGCTCCAGGTGGTATCTGATGCCCCTGAGACAGATGTCTATGTATCAGGGGAAAAGCTCCAGGTGGTATCTGATGCCCTGAGACAGATGTCTATGTATCAGGGGAAAAGCTCCAGGTGGTATCTGATGCACCTGAGACAGATGTCTATGTATCAGGGGAAAAGCTCCAGGTGGTATCTGATGCTCCTGAGACAGATGTCTATGTATCAGGGGAAAAGCTCCAGGTGGTATCTGATGCCCCTGAGACAGATGTATATGTATCAGGGGAAAAGCTCCAGGTGGTATCTGATGCCCCTGAGACAGATGTATATGTATCAGGGGAAAAGCTCCAGGTGGTATCTGATGCCCCTGAGACAGATGTCTATGTATCAGGGGAAAAGCTCCAGGTGGTATCTGATGCCCCTGAGACAGATGTCTATGTATCAGGGGAAAAGCTCCAGGTGGTATCTGATGCCCTGAGACAGAGGTCTATGTATCAGGGGAAAAGCTCCAGGTGGTATCTGATGCCCTGAGACAGAGGTCTATGTATCAGGGGAAAAGCTCCAGGTGGTATCTGATGCCCCTGAGACAGGTGTCTATGTATCAGGGGAAAAGCTCCAGGTGGTATCTGATGCCCTGAGACAGAGGTCTATGTATCAGGGGATAAGCTCCAGGTGGTATCTGATGCCCTGAGACAGATGTCTATGTATCAGGGGAAAAGCTCCAGGTGGTATCTGATGCCCCTGAGACAGATGTCTATGTATCAGGGGAAAAGCTCCAGGTGGTATCTGATGCCCCTGAGACAGATGTCTATGTATCAGGGGAAAAGCTCCAGGTGGTATCTGATGCCCCTGAGACAGAGGTCTATGTATCAGGGGAAAAGCTCCAGGTGGTATCTGATGCCCCTGAGACAGAGGTCTATATATCAGGGGAAAAGCTCCAGGTGGTATCTGATGCCCCTGAGACAGATGTCTATGTATCAGGGGAAAAGCTCCAGGTGGTATCTGATGCCCCTGAGACAGATGTCTATGTATCAGGGGAAAAGCTCCAGGTGGTATCTGATGCCCCTGAGACAGAGGTCTATGTATCAGGGGAAAAGCTCCAGGTGGTATCTGATGCCCCTGAGACAGAGGTCTATATATCAGGGGAAAAGCTCCAGGTGGTATCTGATGCCCCTGAGACAGATGTCTATGTATCAGGGGAAAAGCTCCAGGTGGTATCTGATGCCCCTGAGACAGATGTCTATGTATCAGGGGAAAAGCTCCAGGTGGTATCTGATGCCCTGAGACAGATGTCTATGTATCAGGGGAAAAGCTCCAGGTGGTATCTGATGCTACTGAGACAGAGGTCTATGTATCAGGGGAAAAGCTCCAGGTGGTATCTGATGCTACTGAGACAGATGTCTATGTATCAGGGGAAAAGCTCCAGGTGGTATCTGATGCCCTGAGACAGATGTCTATGTATCAGGGGAAAAGCTCCAGGTGGTATCTGATGCTACTGAGACAGAGGTCTATGTATCAGGGGGAAAGCTCCAGGTGGTATCTGATGCCCCTGAGACAGATGTCTATGTATCAGGGGAAAAGCTCCAGGTGGTATCTGATGCCCCTGAGACAGATGTCTATGCATCAGGGGAAAAGCTCCAGGTGGTATCTGATGCCCTGAGACAGATGTCTATGTATGAGGGGAAAAGCTCCAGGTGGTATCTGATGCCCCTGAGACAGATGTCTATGTATCAGGGGAAAAGCTCCAGGTGGTATCTGATGCCCCTGAGACAGATGTCTATGTATCAGGGGAAAAGCTCCAGGTGGTATCTGATGCCCTGAGACAGATGTCTATGTATCAGGGGAAAAGCTCCAGGTGGTATCTGATGCCCTGAGACAGATGTCTATGTATCAGGGGAAAAGCTCCAGGTGGTATCTGATGCCCTGAGACAGAGGTCTATGTATCAGGGGAAAAGCTCCAGGTGGTATCTGATGCCCCTGAGACAGAGGTCTATGTATCAGGGGAAAAGCTCCAGGTGGTATCTGATGCCCTGAGACAGATGTTTATGTATCAGGGGAAAAGCTCCAGGTGGTATCTGATGCCCCTGAGACAGATGTCTATGTATCAGGGGAAAAGCTCCAGGTGGTATCTGATGCCCTGAGACAGATGTCTATGTATCAGGGGAAAAGCTCCAGGTGGTATCTGATGCCCCTGAGACAGATGTCTATGTATCAGGGGAAAAGCTCCAGGTGGTATCTGATGCCCCTGAGACAGATGTCTATGTATCAGGGGAAAAGCTCCAGGTGGTATCTGATGCCCTGAGACAGAGGTCTATGTATCAGGGGAAAAGCTCCAGGTGGTATCTGATGCCCTGAGACAGATATCTATGTATCAGGGGAAAAGCTCCAGGTGGTATCTGATGCCCTGAGACAGATGTCTATGTATGAGGGGAAAAGCTCCAGGTGGTATCTGATGCCCCTGAGACAGATGTCTATGTATCAGGGGAAAAGCTCCAGGTGGTATCTGATGCCCTGAGACAGATGTCTATGTATCAGGGGAAAAGCTCCAGGTGGTATCTGATGCCCCTGAGACAGATGTCTATGTATCAGGGGAAAAGCTCCAGGTGGTATCTGATGCCCTGAGACAGAGGTCTATGTATCAGGGGAAAAGCTCCAGGTGGTATCTGATGCCCTGAGACAGATGTCTATGTATCAGGGGAAAAGCTCCAGGTGGTATCTGATGCCCCTGAGACAGTTGTCTATGTATCAGGGGAAAAGCTCCAGGTGGTATCTGATGCCCCTGAGACAGATGTCTATGTATCAGGGGAAAAGCTCCAGGTGGTATCTGATGCTACTGAGACAGATGTCTATGTATCAGGGGAAAAGCTCCAGGTGGTATCTGATGCCCCTGAGACAGATGTCTATGTATCAGGGGAAAAGCTCCAGGTTGTATCTGATGCCCCTGAGACAGATGTCTATGTATCAGGGGAAAAGCTCCAGGTGGTATCTGATGCCCCTGAGACAGATGTCTATGTATCAGGGGAAAAGCTCCAGGTTGTATCTGATGCCCCTGAGACAGATGTCTATGTATCAGGGGAAAAGCTCCAGGTGGTATCTGATGCCCCTGAGACAGAGGTCTATGTATCAGGGGAAAAGCTCCAGGTGGTATCTGATGCCCCTGAGACAGAGGTCTATGTATCAGGGGAAAAGCTCCAGGTGGTATCTGATGCCCTGAGACAGATGTCTATGTATCAGGGGAAAAGCTCCAGGTGGTATCTGATGCCCCTGAGACAGAGGTCTATGTATCAGGGGAAAAGCTCCAGGTGGTATCTGATGCCCCTGAGACAGATGTCTATGTATCAGGGGAAAAGCTCCAGGTGGTATCTGATGCACCTGAGACAGATGTCTATGTATCAGGGGAAAAGCTCCAGGTGGTATCTGATGCCCCTGAGACAGATGTCTATGTATCAGGGGAAAAGCTCCAGGTGGTGTCTGATGCTACTGAGACAGATGTCTATGTATCAGGGGAAAAGCTCCAGGTGGTATCTGATGCCCCTGAGACAGATGTCTATGTATCAGGGGAGAAGCTCCAGGTGGTATCTGATGCCCCTGAGACAGAGGTCTATGTATCAGGGGAAAAGCTCCAGGTGGTATCTGATGCCCCTGAGACAGAGGTCTATGTATCAGGGGAAAAGCTCCAGGTGGTATCTGATGCCCTGAGACAGATGTCTATGTATCAGGGGAAAAGCTCCAGGTGGTATCTGATGCCCTGAGACAGATGTCTATGTATCAGGGGAAAAGCTCCAGGTGGTATCTGATGCCCCTGAGACAGATGTCTAGGTATCAGGGGAAAAGCTCCAGGTGGTATCTGATGCCCCTGAGACAGAGGTCTATGTATCAGGGGAAAAGCTCCAGGTGGTATCTGATGCCCCTGAGACAGATGTCTATGTATCAGGGGAAAAGCTCCAGGTGGTATCTGATGCCCTGAGACAGATGTCTATGTATCAGGGGAAAAGCTCCAGGTGGTATCTGATGCCCCTGAGACAGATGTCTATGTATCAGGGGAAAAGCTCCAGGTGGTATCTGATGCCCCTGAGACAGATGTCTATGTATCAGGGGAAAAGCTCCAGGTGGTATCTGATGCCCTGAGACAGAGGTCTATGTATCAGGGGAAAAGCTCCAGGTTGTATCTGATGCCCCTGAGACAGATGTCTATGTATCAGGGGAAAAGCTCCAGGTGGTATCTGATGCCCCTGAGACAGAGGTCTATGTATCAGGGGAAAAGCTCCAGGTGGTATCTGATGCCCCTGAGACAGATGTCTATGTATCAGGGGAAAAGCTCCAGGTGGTATCTGATGCCCCTGAGACAGAGGTCTATGTATCAGGGGAAAAGCTCCAGGTGGTATCTGATGCCCCTGAGACAGATGTCTATGTATCAGGGGAAAAGCTCCAGGTGGTATCTGATGCCCCTGAGACAGATGTCTATGTATCAGGGGAAAAGCTCCAGGTGGTATCTGATGCCCCTGAGACAGAGGTCTATGTATCAGGGGAAAAGCTCCAGGTGGTATCTGATGCTACTGAGACAGATGTCTATGTATCAGGGGAAAAGCTCCAGGTGGTGTCTGATGCTACTGAGACAGATGTCTATGTATCAGGGGAAAAGCTCCAGGTGGTATCTGATGCCCTGAGACAGATGTCTATGTATCAGGGGAAAAGCTCCAGGTGGTATCTGATGCTACTGAGACAGAGGTCTATGTATCAGGGGAAAAGCTCCAGGTGGTATCTGATGCCCTGAGACAGATGTCTATGTATCAGGGGAAAAGCTCCAGGTGGTATCTGATGCCCCTGAGACAGATGTCTATGTATCAGGGGAAAAGCTCCAGGTGGTATCTGATCCCCTGAGACAGATGTCTATGTATCAGGGGAAAAGCTCCAGGTGGTATCTGATGCCCCTGAGACAGATGTCTATGTATCAGGGGAAAAGCTCCAGGTGGTATCTGATGCCCTGAGACAGATGTCTATGTATCAGGGGAAAAGCTCCAGGTGGTATCTGATGCCCCTGAGACAGATGTCTATGTATCAGGGGAAAAGCTCCAGGTGGTATCTGATGCCCTGAGACAGAGGTCTATGTATCAGGGGAAAAGCTCCAGGTGGTATCTGATGCCCTGAGACAGATGTCTATGTATCAGGGGAAAAGCTCCAGGTGGTATCTGATGCCCTGAGACAGATGTCTATGTATGAGGGGAAAAGCTCCAGGTGGTATCTGATGCCCCTGAGACAGATGTCTATGTATCAGGGGAAAAGCTCCAGGTGGTATCTGATGCCCTGAGACAGATGTCTATGTATCAGGGGAAAAGCTCCAGGTGGTATCTGATGCCCTGAGACAGATGTCTATGTATGAGGGGAAAAGCTCCAGGTGGTATCTGATGCCCCTGAGACAGAGGTCTATGTATCAGGGGAAAAGCTCCAGGTGGTATCTGATGCCCCTGAGACAGATGTCTATGTATCAGGGGAAAAGCTCCAGGTGATATCTGATGCCCTGAGACAGATGTATATGTATCAGGGGAAAAGCTCCAGGTGGTATCTGATGCCCCTGAGACAGATGTCTATGTATGAGGGGAAAAGCTCCAGGTGGTATCTGATGCCCCTGAGACAGATGTCTATGTATCAGGGGAAAAGCTCCAGGTGGTATCTGATGCTACTGAGACAGATGTATATGTATCAGGGGAAAAGCTCCAGGTGGTATCTGATGCCCCTGAGACAGATGTCTATGTATCAGGGGAAAAGCTCCAGGTGGTATCTGATGCCCCTGAGACAGATGTCTATGTATCAGGGGAAAAGCTCCAGGTGGTATCTGATGCCCCTGAGACAGTTGTCTATGTATCAGGGGAAAAGCTCCAGGTGGTATCTGATGCCCCTGAGACAGATGTCTATGTATCAGGGGAAAAGCTCCAGGTGGTATCTGATGCCCCTGAGACAGATGTCTATGTATCAGGGGAAAAGCTCCAGGTGGTGTCTGATGCCCCTGAGACAGATGTCTATGTATCAGGGGAAAAGCTCCAGGTGGTATCTGATGCTACTGAGACAGATGTCTATGTATCAGGGGAAAAGCTCCAGGTGGTATCTGATGCTACTGAGACAGATGTCTATGTATCAGGGGAAAAGCTCCAGGTGGTATCTGATGCCCCTGAGACAGAGGTCTATGTATCAGGGGAAAAGCTCCAGGTGGTATCTGATGCCCCTGAGACAGAGGTCTATGTATCAGGGGAAAAGCTCCAGGTGGTATCTGATGCCCTGAGACAGATGTCTATGTATCAGGGGAAAAGCTCCAGGTGGTATCTGATGCCCCTGAGACAGAGGTCTATGTATCAGGGGAAAAGCTCCAGGTGGTATCTGATGCCCCTGAGACAGAGGTCTATGTATCAGGGGAAAAGCTCCAGGTGGTATCTGATGCCCCTGAGACAGAGGTCTATGTATCAGGGGAAAAGCTCCAGGTGGTATCTGATGCCCTGAGACAGATGTCTAGGTATCAGGGGAAAAGCTCCAGGTGGTATCTGATGCCCCTGAGACAGAGGTCTATGTATCAGGGGAAAAGCTCCAGGTGGTATCTGATGCCCCTGAGACAGATGTCTATGTATCAGGGGAAAAGCTCCAGGTGGTATCTGATGCCCTGAGACAGATGTCTATGTATCAGGGGAAAAGCTCCAGGTGGTATCTGATGCCCCTGAGACAGATGTCTATGTATCAGGGGAAAAGCTCCAGGTGGTATCTGATGCCCCTGAGACAGATGTCTATGTATCAGGGGAAAAGCTCCAGGTGGTGTCTGATGCCCCTGAGACAGATGTCTATGTATCAGGGGAAAAGCTCCAGGTGGTATCTGATGCTACTGAGACAGATGTCTATGTATCAGGGGAAAAGCTCCAGGTGGTATCTGATGCTACTGAGACAGATGTCTATGTATCAGGGGAAAAGCTCCAGGTGGTATCTGATGCCCCTGAGACAGAGGTCTATGTATCAGGGGAAAAGCTCCAGGTGGTATCTGATGCCCCTGAGACAGAGGTCTATGTATCAGGGGAAAAGCTCCAGGTGGTATCTGATGCCCTGAGACAGATGTCTATGTATCAGGGGGAAAGCTCCAGGTGGTATCTGATGCCCCTGAGACAGAGGTCTATGTATCAGGGGAAAAGCTCCAGGTGGTATCTGATGCCCCTGAGACAGAGGTCTATGTATCAGGGGAAAAGCTCCAGGTGGTATCTGATGCCCCTGAGACAGAGGTCTATGTATCAGGGGAAAAGCTCCAGGTGGTATCTGATGCCCTGAGACAGATGTCTAGGTATCAGGGGAAAAGCTCCAGGTGGTATCTGATGCCCCTGAGACAGAGGTCTATGTATCAGGGGAAAAGCTCCAGGTGGTATCTGATGCCCCTGAGACAGATGTCTATGTATCAGGGGAAAAGCTCCAGGTGGTATCTGATGCCCTAAGACAGATGTCTATGTATCAGGGGAAAAGCTCCAGGTGGTATCTGATGCCCCTGAGACAGATGTCTATGTATCAGGGGAAAAGCTCCAGGTGGTATCTGATGCCCCTGAGACAGATGTCTATGTATCAGGGGAAAAGCTCCAGGTGGTATCTGATGCCCCTGAGACAGAGGTCTATGTATCAGGGGAAAAGCTCCAGGTGGTATCTGATGCCCCTGAGACAGATGTCTATGTATCAGGGGAAAAGCTCCAGGTGGTATCTGATGCCCCTGAGACAGATGTCTATGTATCAGGGGAAAAGCTCCAGGTGGTATCTGATGCCCCTGAGACAGATGTCTATGTATCAGGGGAAAAGCTCCAGGTGGTATCTGATGCCCCTGAGACAGAGGTCTATGTATCAGGGGAAAAGCTCCAGGTGGTATCTGATGCTACTGAGACAGATGTCTATGTATCAGGGGAAAAGCTCCAGGTGGTGTCTGATGCTACTGAGACAGATGTCTATGTATCAGGGGAAAAGCTCCAGGTGGTGTCTGATGCTACTGAGACAGAGGTCTATGTATCAGGGGAAAAGCTCCAGGTGGTATCTGATCCCCTGAGACAGATGTCTATGTATCAGGGGAAAAGCTCCAGGTGGTATCTGATGCCCCTGAGACAGATGTCTATGTATCAGGGGAAAAGCTCCAGGTGGTATCTGATCCCCTGAGACAGATGTCTATGTATCAGGGGAAAAGCTCCAGGTGGTATCTGATGCCCCTGAGACAGATGTCTATGTATCAGGGGAAAAGCTCCAGGTGGTATCTGATGCCCCTGAGACAGATGTCTATGTATCAGGGGAAAAGCTCCAGGTGGTATCTGATGCCCCTGAGACAGTTGTCTATGTATCAGGGGAAAAGCTCCAGGTGGTATCTGATGCCCCTGAGACAGATGTCTATGTATCAGGGGAAAAGCTCCAGGTGGTATCTGATGCCCCTGAGACAGATGTCTATGTATCAGGGGAAAAGCTCCAGGTGGTGTCTGATGCCCCTGAGACAGATGTCTATGTATCAGGGGAAAAGCTCCAGGTGGTATCTGATGCTACTGAGACAGATGTCTATGTATCAGGGGAAAAGCTCCAGGTGGTATCTGATGCTACTGAGACAGATGTCTATGTATCAGGGGAAAAGCTCCAGGTGGTATCTGATGCCCCTGAGACAGAGGTCTATGTATCAGGGGAAAAGCTCCAGGTGGTATCTGATGCCCCTGAGACAGAGGTCTATGTATCAGGGGAAAAGCTCCAGGTGGTATCTGATGCCCTGAGACAGATGTCTATGTATCAGGGGAAAAGCTCCAGGTGGTATCTGATGCCCCTGAGACAGAGGTCTATGTATCAGGGGAAAAGCTCCAGGTGGTATCTGATGCCCCTGAGACAGAGGTCTATGTATCAGGGGAAAAGCTCCAGGTTGTATCTGATGCTACTGAGACAGATGTCTATGTATCAGGGGAAAAGCTCCAGGCGGTATCTGATGCCCTGAGACAGATGTCTATGTATCAGGGGAAAAGCTCCAGGTGGTATCTGATGCCCCTGAGACAGATGTCTATGTATCAGGGGAAAAGCTCCAGGTGGTATCTGATGCCCCTGAGACAGAGGTCTATGTATCAGGGGAAAAGCTCCAGGTGGTATCTGATGCCCCTGAGACAGATGTCTATGTATCAGGGGAAAAGCTCCAGGTGGTATCTGATGCCCTGAGACAGATGTCTATGTATCAGGGGAAAAGCTCCAGGTGGTATCTGATGCCCCTGAGACAGATGTCTATGTATCAGGGGAAAAGCTCCAGGTGGTATCTGATGCCCCTGAGACAGATGTCTATGTATCAGGGGAAAAGCTCCAGGTGGTATCTGATGCCCCTGAGACAGAGGTCTATGTATCAGGGGAAAAGCTCCAGGTGGTATCTGATGCCCCTGAGACAGATGTCTATGTATCAGGGGAAAAGCTCCAGGTGGTATCTGATGCCCCTGAGACAGATGTCTATGTATCAGGGGAAAAGCTCCAGGTGGTATCTGATGCCCCTGAGACAGATGTCTATGTATCAGGGGAAAAGCTCCAGGTGGTATCTGATGCCCCTGAGACAGAGGTCTATGTATCAGGGGAAAAGCTCCAGGTGGTATCTGATGCTACTGAGACAGATGTCTATGTATCAGGGGAAAAGCTCCAGGTGGTGTCTGATGCTACTGAGACAGATGTCTATGTATCAGGGGAAAAGCTCCAGGTGGTATCTGATGCCCCTGAGACAGATGTCTATGTATCAGGGGAAGAGCTCCAGGTGGTATCTGATGCTACTGAGACAGAGGTCTATGTATCAGGGGAAAAGCTCCAGGTGGTATCTGATCCCCTGAGACAGATGTCTATGTATCAGGGGAAAAGCTCCAGGTGGTATCTGATGCCCCTGAGACAGATGTCTATGTATCAGGGGAAAAGCTCCAGGTGGTATCTGATCCCCTGAGACAGATGTCTATGTATCAGGGGAAAAGCTCCAGGTGGTATCTGATGCCCCTGAGACAGATGTCTATGTATCAGGGGAAAAGCTCCAGGTGGTATCTGATGCCCCTGAGACAGATGTCTATGTATCAGGGGAAAAGCTCCAGGTGGTATCTGATGCCCCTGAGACAGATGTCTATGTATCAGGGGAGAAGCTCCAGGTGGTATCTGATGCCCCTGAGACAGATGTCTATGTATCAGGGGAAAAGCTCCAGGTGGTATCTGATGCCCCTGAGACAGATGTCTATGTATCAGGGGAAGAGCTCCAGGTGGTATCTGATGCCCCTGAGACAGATGTCTATGTATCAGGGGAAAAGCTCCAGGTGGTATCTGATGCCCCTGAGACAGATGTCTATGTATCAGGGGAAAAGCTCCAGGTGGTATCTGATGCCCTGAGACAGAGGTCTATGTATCAGGGGAAAAGCTCCAGGTGGTATCTGATGCCCCTGAGACAGATGTCTATGTATCAGGGGAAAAGCTCCAGGTGGTATCTGATGCCCTGAGACAGAGGTCTATGTATCAGGGGAAAAGCTCCAGGTTGTATCTGATTTTAAGTACCACGGCATCATACTTGATTCCAACCTCTCTTTTAAAAAGCAAATAAAAAAGGTAACTCAAATAACCAAATTCAACCTAGCTCATTTCCAAAACATATGACATTGTTTAACTATAGAGGTAACAAAACTATACTTCAAATCTATGATACTTCCCCATGTAACATACTACTTGACTAGTTTGGCCCAAGCTTGCTTTACAACATTAAAACCCATTCAGTCTGTCTGCAAACAGGCTCTCAAAGTACTTGACAGGAAACCCAATAGCTATAGAAAGCATAAGCTCCTGAGTTGGAAAAAATCTTATGCAATACACTGACGCCTATCTTGTATTCAAGATTCTAAATGTCCAGGCTCCCCCTCTACTCAGTACTTTTATTGAACAGAAAACCCAAACCTTATGGCAACAGATCCACAAGACATGCCATGAGAGATGACTGTATTGTTCCCTTAAGGAAAAGTACCTTTAGTCAATCTGCTTTCAGTGTGAGAGCTTCCCATGTCTGGAATACCCTGCCATTAGACACACACAACTGTGATTAATATGCACTGTCCCTGTAAAAAAATAACATAACTCAAACTGCAATCCACTTTAATGACCTGACATTGTTCAACGTAATGGAAACAGATTATAATGTTAGAATACATGAACTTCCTGCTCAAATTCAGTGGTGTTACCTAAACAATAAACCAAGCAATGACCTGAATCACTTTCAGCCCAACATATCCCAACGCACACAACCCTCCTATATTTTACCAGTGGGTAAAAATATAACCCCTACACAAACAACGCTCTGCCTTACCTCTATCGTAAGATTAAAACCAAACTTTACAACTTTCTCTTCTCTTTCGGCTTCACACTTATGAACTGTCCAAGACTTTAAAAAGAACATGTAAAGCGCCAAATGTATTCATTAGATTTAGGTAACTGTCGCTTCCTTGATTCAATTATTTAAATACGACTCCTATTCCTCTCAATATGTTATTTCAGCAGACCATTTAGGCAACAGACAACGTATCACATCAAACTCGCATCGCTATTTAAGTTGAATGAATTCGTCTTTCAATTTGAAACAAACAAGCTATTTACACGTTCAGTTTATATCTTAAACAAACACTAGCGACCGTATCTTTCCAGGCAAAACATACCAATAGTTGAATTACAATCAGAAACTCAGATTTTAGTCAGTGCATTGGCTGGGAAACGAACTCTGGCCTACTGCTTGGAAGGCATGAGTTCTAACACTAAATCACCAATGCTATTTGAATGACTAAGACTCCCCGCAAATAAACCCACTTTACAATTGTCTGTAGTCGTAAAATCAGGCACGTACTACCGAGACAATTCCCAGAAAATAGCCCTAATTTAAAGGTCCAGGCGTTACTCGGCGATGATTCTCACATGCCAAATGAATAGATTAGCAGTCAAAGAGTAAAATCGACATTCATTGACTAGGAAACAGATCTTGCGCCTTTTAATAAAAGTAGATTATGTTTTCTCATGCAACTTATTTCAATTACTTTACTACATCACATTAATCACGCAATGATAATTAGTTTGATGGATATCCTAGGCTTTGTATGACATTATAAATTACGTCGAGATTCCCTCTTAATTCGCTTTATCTTTATGGAAAACGGTTTATTCAATAAATCCTGCAACTCCTCTCATACTGGGAAGAAAAAATAAAACAGTTTCAGACCTTAAGGGCAGTTTTATTTCAAATGTTGTACCCAGACGGAGATAATCCAATAAGCATTTATAGTTCCATCGTTAGGGTAAGATAACCAAAAGTGGACACACTCTAATCAGTTTCTAGAGCACAATTTCCCAGATTTTGTAGACAGTTTAATAGTGCTTAAAACCTCATCTTTATCAAATTATCCATTAAAGTTACCAACTCAAAACCTACGTACGTCTACGAATGGGTGGTTTAAATTGTATCTAATTATATCCTCAGCATTACTTTCATCGTTATAACTAGTAACCGATTATACACACATACAATTTATCATGTTTTCATATATTCACAGAATCCATATAAAACTTAAGAAATTCTTAGGTACTCACACAGAACTTTAAGGATCACCCACACAGGATTGGTCAGATGTTCACACAGAGCTGGTCAGATGTCCACACAGAACATCAGAACATAATTAAAAGGTTACCCACACAGAGTCAACCTACCGCGCTCACACAGAACGCTCCTACAAATATTACCCACACAGGATTTCACACCCTGTCTATATGTACAGGGAAACCCATAATGTAATAAAAATATTACCTAGTGGTCCCAAAACAAAATACTCACACAGAGTAACCTAGGACATACCTGGCTAGCACATTTAAAATAATTGGAATTCACCACCTCTGAGGGTCACTTGACAGTCACACAGACACTTTCAGAACGAGGTCCTTCTTCCAATAGGGCTTCACCAAGTACCGTGTTTCACACAGAACACACAGTCACCCTGGCCCCTCACCCCCACAGACCGCACCAATCCCCACTGTGATCAATTCAGTGTCAGGACGGCTCTAGGTCGCCCGCAACCCGACCAATGATAGGTGTCTTTGAGTCGACTGACTCTCAGGTCATCCTCCACTGACTCGGCCCTGCTTACGCCTCCAAGGTGCCCCCCTCACAAAGGCATACACACTCAGAGCCTACGTATCAGAGGCTTTTCTAAAAACTCGACTTCAAGTGTGGTTCGCTCACCTGTTTCTTAAAAAAAGTTTGAGATGTGGTATCCACTTGGCTCGCTGCCTCTCAGATCAAAGGTGGGTCCATCTGCTTCGTTCCCGAAGTGTGGTTTCCCTGAGATCCCAAGTTTGAGGGATCCGTCGTGCACGAATTGCCCAGATTTTTAGGAGCGGTCACCGAGTGAAGATTCACGTCCCATCTGGGTCGCCAAATGTGGTGGCATATTTCTGCTTTACCAAATGAGGAGAGTTACAAACTACACACCAGTCAGAGTTATATTTACACTACATCTTTAATAATAATAAGCTTTGCAATAGCATTTGACTTCCAACAATTCACTATTTCTAATGAACCGTTGAGAAGTACCACCAGAAAAGTACAAAGATCTTTTATAGCCAAGATACATACACCCTCTCAACTTACATGACGAATCACAGATCTTAGGAACAGTTCACAAATAAATACTTTTTCTTGAGAAAGTAGTATCCCTTAGCCAGATAACATTCGCTATTAATTCTCGTTGAGTTTCGTGCCTCAGACGAGGTTCTAATCTCGTTCCTGGTACTTCATAGTACAAAAACACCAACTCATCCAATGGCATATATCAATTATCAACTCTAGATACTCCCACCTCAAGTAAACCCCCTCCTGAACCCACTCCTGGACAAGCTCACAGAGGGGAGTGAGCCTCTAGGTCATACACTATCCCAGGATAAGTGTAAGATCAGAGAGAACATACGATGTTTCCAGACACTGCCATACACCTCCCCTAATGGGAAAAGGAGGAAGTGACTGGCGCACAGACATTGTGGAGACAAGTAATTGGTTCCCCATGAATCACGCCATCCCTTCACACGGTTTAAGAATAGGTAAAGACACATTCACATATGAAGACAATGTTCCATTCTGTTCTCTTCCCTTTCTGATATTCTGCATAGCACCAGGGACATGTAAAAGACAAGCCTGACCTCTCCCCTCTCTGGGCCCCAAGTGACTGAGCCCCAGCTTAGGGAAAAGTGCAACTGCCAACACTATAGTCCAAAAGGATACATTCTAATGAAGTATCTCACATAAGCATATTATGCAAATAAAACATCTTAATTATCTATGTTACCCAACTAATTCTGATTCATCTGCCACAGTGTGTACGACACGGCTCTGCTGGTGCTGTGTAGGTGTCTGAGGGAACATCGACCCTCAGGAGGCCATTAGCAGACTATGAGTGTGTGTGTTAGAGAGAAAGTGTGTGGTGTGTGTTTGTGTTAGTCTTGGGCGATATACCTTTCATACCATTTCGATATACCAACGGTATGATTTTCAATACCGTAACAGAACTATAAGAAATATAAGATGTATTCCATATATGATATACAGCTCAGGGATCCAGCTTTGCATTTGGTTTGCTAACCTTCTAGCTAAGTGGCTACACATTCCACTCCTTGCCACTCCTTTTCATTGCCAAAGAGACTGGCCTTTCAATCAATGAGGCACTAAACAAATGCAGGTAGGAAATTGCCTCTTCTTCCTATGCTCTTGTATCTCTTTGTCTTATCTCTGTCTCCCCATCTCATCATGTCTTTATTTCTCTATCTATCTATATCTCTGGCTCTCTATCTCTTTTTCTCTCTCTCTCTCTCCCTCTTTCTCTCTCTTATTCCCTTTCTTCTCTTGACTTTATTTTCATCCCTCTCTCACCCGTTCTCTCTCGTCTCAGGTGTGTGAAGCTTGTCTTTCTACTCTACCTCCCCCTCTACCTCCCCCTACCTCTCCTCTACCTCTCTCTCTCTCTCTACCTCCCCCCCCTACCTCCCCCTTCCTCTCCTCTACTGTTTGTAGGACAGCATGTCTTGGTATGTTTCTGTGGGGTTACAGATGGGTCTCTGGTTGCTGCTGGGACCCTGTAAGACATATATGTGTGTTATGGTTAGGAGAGAGGTCTCTTGGGGTGATGTCAACAGTACCCCTGAGTTTGTGTGTGCATGTGTATGTGTTCCTGTACGTGTGTGTGTGTGTGTGTGTGTGTGTGTGTGTGTGTGTGTGTGTGTGTGTGTGTGTGTGTGTGTGTGTGTGTGTGTGTGTGTGTGTGTGTGTGTGTGTGTGTGTGTGTGTGTAGGTCGTAGAGGATTGGGATGGTGTACTGGAGCTAACAAGCACACACACACACACACACACACACACACACACACACACACACACACACACACACACACACACACACACACACACACACACACACACACACACACACACACACACACACACACACACACACACACACACACACACACACACACACACACACTTCCCTGTCATGGTTAGGGTATCCAGGGTGTATTGTCCTAACTGTGGTCTCTCTCTCATTCACACTGTTTTAGCCACATAGTCCCACTGGTACACAAAGCGTTAGGTCTGAGAATACACCACACAGGCCTACAGCAATTACCTATATCGCACTTCAAGTGCTCTCTCACACACACACACGCACACACACACACACACACACACACACACACACACACACACACACACACACACACACACACACACACACACACACACACACACACACACACACACACACACACACACACACACACACACACTACAACACTACATCTCCCGCTTCTTCGACAAACTATTCCACTGAGAGCATTTTGACTGTGTGTGAAAACGTCTCATTCTACCGGTTGACTCACTCACACCTACATATGACTGTTACATTGTCTAAGCTGCACACACAATTTGGGCTTAGCGCGTCCTAGGCCCCACGAGCCATGGCGATAATTCCACTCTTATTGAAATTCAGTCTCCGCTGACATTCAAGGTTATTAGAGTATTAGAGGTTGTCCATTTACTGCCTGAACAGAAATGTAAGGAGAGCGAGGTCCCAACAGCCTAGACGCTCAAGGCCCTGTTCTCAGCTGGTAAGACAATTATAAAAAGAGGTTCAAGTCAATTTTGTTGTGCATCGAAACATGGTTAACAACAAGGTTTAATGAGATTGAATACAGTACAGAGGAGGCTGTTTCATTACGCTTGGTGATACATTGGTTGCCTTGGTTGAAGAACCAACGGTGACAGTAGTGATAATGTTTTTGTGAGTTCTTGTAATCTGCCTGTGGATCAGTTTTCTGTATTAGTTTCTGCTCTATATCCTCTTTAAATTACCCTCTCTCCCTTTCTCTCCCTCTGTTCTTTCTCCTCCACCTCTTTTACTCCAGACCCCCCCCCCCCCCCTCGCTCTCTCTCTACCACCCAAAGTTATAAGCCACACTCAGAAGCTCTGCCAATGGAGGTGGCAGGATGAGCAGCTGGGAGGTCTGTTGTTCAATTTGGTAGCAGTCTGGACCAGTAGCTTTCTTCTGGGAGTAAAAACACTGTTGTTGTGTGTTTGAGAGAGAGAGAGAGAGAGAGAGAGAGAGAGAGAGAGAGAGAGAGAGAGAGAGAGAGAGAGAGAGAGAGAGAGAGAGAGAGAGAGAGAGAGAGAGAGAGAGAGAGAGAGAGAGAGAGAGAGAGAGAGAGAGAGAGAGAGAGAGAGAGAGAGAGAGAGAGAGAGAGAGAGAGAGAGAGAGAGAGAGAGAGAGAGAGAGAGAGAGAGAGAGAGAGAGAGAGAGAGAGAGAGAGAGAGAGAGAGAGAGAGAGAGAGAGAGAGAGAGAGAGAGAGAGAGAGAGAGAGAGAGAGAGAGAGAGAGAGAGAGAGAGAGAGAGAGAGAGAGAGAGAGAGAGAGAGAGAGAGAGAGAGAGAGAGAGAGTGCTTGCAACGTTAACTCAAGTGAAAGATCATCTCTCTCTTTACTTCTTTCCACCTCTCTTTCTCTCCTATTATCTCACTCAGTATCTCTCTCCCTCCTCCATGCCCGCAGGCCCTCCATGCCATGTGATAGTAATCAGTACAGCAGTGTGACTGTGACAGGGAACGGCAGTTAGATGCATCTATCTCTTAACCCTCTTACCCTCAGTGTCACTATGAAATGCAGCCAAGCAGATCACAGGGTCATCTGAGACATGCACACTCCTATAACACACTGTCCCCTCCCTTTGACTTTGTCTTTCTCGCTCATATACTTCATACTCACATAGACGCACACACACAAACGGGCACACACACACACACACACACACACACACACACATTAATAATGATGATCCTCATTGTTTCAATCAGAGGCCAGACAGGCCTGCGGTGAGAGAAGAGATAATTGAGATGACATCAGTGTGTTTACTCAGAACTATTTCCTGCTCTCCTGCTCTGGTCGTAACAAAGACACTGTAACTCACCCAGGACATCCCATCAAGCACGGCTCACTGCCCCTTACAGCCCTACAGCTTTACACAATGTGCTTTAGGATGTGCCCTGTTTGCGTGTGCGTTTGTCCATGTGTGTGTGTGTGTGTGTGTGTGTGTGTGTGTGTGCGTGTGTGCGTGTGTGTTTGTGTGTGTGTATGTCAGTTTGAGCAGAAACTGCTGTGTGGTTGCAGTAACGAGAGGGGCAAACTGAGGTTAACCTCTATAGTTAAATTATCTTGAGACCTCTCTAAAGTCAACATGAGGTTTGAGTAGATTGTCAGAGTCATGCTTCTTCTCTACATATTGGAAACTGGCAACATTTTCAAAAGTCATTGTTGGCAGGTGTAGCAACGTAGCAACATGATCCCTTCAGGAACGTATGGTTCATGTCAAATAGATTAAATGGAATTAAATGGAATATTGATGGTGTGGATTGTTTTGGTTTTTGTTGTGCAATTTCCAAACGGTCTGCTAAAAATCGCTCAGCGCTCCCAGGAAAAGAACTGTCACTTCAAATTCCCTCCATTCATTAAAATCACAGTTGAACCAACACCCATCTATTGTTGTGACCACCTGGACCTACCATTTAACCAACACCCATCTATTGTTGTGACCACCTGGACCTACCATTTAACCAACACCCATCTATTGTTGTGACCACCTGGACCTACCATTTAACCAACACCCATCTATTGTTGTGACCACCTGGACCTACCATTTAACCAACACCCATCTATTGTTGTGACCACCTGGACCTACCATTTGGCTTTGAGGTATTGATACTCAACCACATGATTTGAATGATTTGGGCTCCCGAGAGGCGCAGCGGTCTAAGGCATTGCATCTCAGTGCTAGAGGTGTCACTTCAGACCCTGGTTCGATTGCAGGCTGTATCACAACCGGCAATGATTGGGAGTCCTGTAGGGCGGCGCACAATTGGCCCAGCATCGTCCGGGTTAGGGTTTGGTCAAGGTAAGCCTTCATTGTAAATAAGAATTTGTTCTTAACTGACTTTCCTGGTTAAAAAAAAAAAAAAAACGTAAACCATTTTAATAAACGGTGAACGTAAGAAGTGCTCATCATTTCAAGTATATAAACACTCTAAATAGGTCAGGAGCCAGACGGAGCCGAAGAAGGAACGAACATGAATTATTTAGCCTATATTTGCGAGTGTGACACAATAGACGGTAGGGCCATAAAGCGCTCAACATTTAAACAACATTCCGTTGTATTAAATCATTATAGTATATAAATTGTGCATATAGGCTGTGACTTACTTATAATTAAATACAAATTCAATGAAAAAGGCCTTATTGCAATCGCTATTGTTATTTTACTGCTGGTCTTTAATTATTTGTTACTTTTATTTCTTATTTATTTTAGGTATTTTTCTTAACTGCATTGTTGTTTAAGGGCTTGTAAGTAAGCATTTCACTGTAAGGTCTGCACCTGTTGTATTTGGCGCATGTGACAAATAACATTTGATTTGATTCCATTTTTATTAGGTTCAGTCTACAGTCTTTGGCTTCAGGCTCATGCGATGGTGCCTGGAGAGCAGGCCAGCAGCGGAGAACATTCTCTCCGTGCTGGCATTGCCACTGGGGATGCTAAGCGTCCTTTTGGCCACTTTTGCCAGGCTGGGCAGAGATGCAGAGTTGTTTTTGTATTTTTTTCTAGGTAGTTGTAAAAAAAAATTGGCAAAACAACCCTATCAAAACAGAAAGCCAATTATGGCCTATTGTATAGATAATAGAACAAAAATGAACAATACTTTTAAGGGATCAGATTTTTAGTTTATAAATACTTTGCTACAATGACCCTCAGTTATCTACTCACCTTGTTCCTTTCTTTTAGCATGTGCACGTAGTAAGTACACCATCATGCTTTCGAGATAAGTGTTCCAAAATGATTATTTAGTTGTGGACACTACATCACCACACTCCCTCTCTTTCTGTTGGTCCTCATCTTCGTAAGTCACCTTGATTTAGCACCTTTGTGTTCTATCAGTTTATTTATGAAAATATTTAGCAAAGTCCATGACAGTAGCTAAGGCAAGGGGTTAAAGCAGCACACATGTACAAATGCATGCTGGGCCGGGCATGTCCTGAGCGCATGAAGTAAGCGAAACTGGAACGCTACTGGAGTGAAATTGGAGCGGGCGAGAAGGCCGAAGCTCCAACCTTTGGGAATCTCGCTCCACGCTCCAGTCAAATTGGGCCCGCTCCGCTTCTCGCTCCGCTCCAGCTCTGCTCCGCTCCGCTCCGCTCACATACTCTGCTTCCCACTGATGAAATCTACACCACTCTGATCACCACTCTGATCCGAGCATGCCTGGAGTATGCCAGTGTGTTGCTGGTAGGCTGCACAAAGAAGCAGCAAGCTGCACTGGACAGGGTAAAGGACAAGGGCAGGCAAGATAATAACAAAAAACAGAGACATCCCACTGACCCTTCCACCACTACAGTCAGGGAGAGAGCGTACCTTTTGTGCTAATGACCAGTCTGACACAGTGACTCCCAACCCGGGGTACTCTGCCCATCCACAGGGGTACTTGAGAAGACTCATGAGACCATAGGGCTACTGGTAAAATACACATGAGGGGGTACTTTAGGGGAACTCCGGGCAGAGCAACATTCAGTTGGTGATACAGTAACCATGAAAGGTTTGGAACCACTGTGATAGGTGATAGCAATTACATCATTCTCTACAGTAAATGACCATGACAGACAGGCTGGCTGAGATAATATTTCTCTTAATGAGTGTTTTCATAGTTTAGCGAGGCTAGTACGGCTCCCACTGACTCCATCTGGATAATAGTTGACTTGCTGTTTTTGTTTGCCTAACATATGTGTAGAAAGCTTAGCTGTTCAGGGAGGTGGATTAGAGGTGTTGAAATATTTGAAATGTTTGTCTCCTCTTTCTCTATGTCTCTCTGTCTGTCTAGTCTCTCTATTTCTTTCTCACATAGTTTCAAACTTTTAGTTGTTCTCATTGATTTTCTTGATCTGATTTAGTAGTGGGGTATTCACCGAGTCCACAGAATTCTATTAAATCCACAGAATTCTATTGTACCACAGCAGGAATAAGTGTCAGGAAAATGAAGCCTTGGATTCCATTATGATTTTAATTTCTCTTCTTCATTCTGTTCTCTGACGCACAATCCTCCTATTTTACACATACTGTATGTTATAGCTTGCATTTTTTTCAACAGGGCATGGTAGTAGGTGCTATGCTCATTGGTTTGTGTTGAGAACTGCAACGCTGCTGGGTTTTTCAAGCTCAACAGTTTCCTGTGTGTATCGAGAATGGTCCACAACCCAAAGGACATCCAGCCAACTTGACACAACCGTGGGAAGCATTGGAGTCAACATGGGCCAGCAGCCCTATGGAAGGCTTTGGACACCTTGTAGAGTCCATGCCCCGACAAACTGAGGCTGTTCTGAGGGCAGAAGGGGGTGGAACTCAATACTAGGAAGGTGTTCTTAATGTTTTGTACACTCAGTGTATCTACAGTATATCTGCTCATGCTGAAGGAAGGACTACTTCTTTATGTCTCTCCATATGTCTCATGACCTGATTTAGAAATGGTATACGTTGGATCATTTTTCTGTTATCCACTGGGGGGAAAAACGTACAGTAAGGTAACTAGCAACGGTCCATTGAAGTGTGTGTGTGTGTGTGTGTGTGTGTGTGTGTCATGCATATCTAGTGTGTGTTACTCCGTCGGGATCTCAGTTGAGCAGTATATACATCCAGTGGGGACAGTGTTGTTGAAACGCTACGTTTTGATTGGTCCCGGAGAGAACATATTAAATGATAGCCCGCTTATGGAATCTGGAAATTCCCTCGGCGGCGTTCCCATCTCACTCTGAATACCCATCCAGGGGAATATCATCTTTCCTCAGCTGTGGAAGAGAGATTAATGTGAAGTTTGAACAGTTTAGACTGTACATTGAATAATGCGTTTTCATTAGATTGCGCATGTTGCATAGTACCATTTCCATTTCCCTTTAGCCTAACTTAACAGCAGACTGATACTGTACCGCAGTTCAGATGCTTTACTTTCTCATGACTCCAAAGGCCAAACACCATTTGAGTTGATCTGACTATTGCTTCTAATGTCAGATGATGACAGAATGCCTTCTACTGCACTGTATACCCTTAAATCATGATTCAAACTATCATTTTTTAATAATGGATGGTCAGTCCTTGTGTCCATAGTTCTGTCTATGAATTTGAGAGTGGTTACCAGCCTCATCCCTCAGCGTCTTACCAAAGCAGTGGCCGGATGTCCGCTTTGCTATTGATTCAATTGCAGATTGCCCCTTTAAATGCTACAGTGCATACACACCCTGATTTATGAACATCTAACGATGTGGTTCCTCAGGGTTGTTGTAGAAGAGAGGTCACTGAAAGGCTATGGTATCTAGCTAGCCATTGATGATTAACATTAGCTAGCTGGCTCCTTTAATTTGAATAGAGATAACCCTTTGTCTGTAATGGTATGAGTCAGGCAATGTTATGAGAGTAAATAAGGACCAAAAGCTTCATCGCCTCTTCCTTTCAGTCTCTATGTGCATCCAACCATGCTCTCTTCTCATAACAATGGGATCAATGTGCTTGTAACTACACCTCCATTGATTGGAGGATTCCTTCCCCTCAGATGAGTCACTCTCTACCCTCGCTGACACCTATTGGTCTATCGCAACATTCTCCCCTCACAGAGAGGAATTGGAAACTCTATTACCGTCAAAATATAGATATCTTTCACGTTAAGGCTAGATTGTACATGATTTACAGTTTTTTCCAACTGCTTACGCACGTTTTCAAAACTGTCTCCTTTTTTCAAAACTCTACACACAATTCCCAAAACTGCACACACAAAATGCAAAATGCCTCACATCTCCTTCAAAATGTTACACTGCATTCAAAATGCCATAAACACATGTCAGAATGAAGCATTTGCATCAAATGGCAAACACTGCTTTCATAATAGTACATTTTTGGATATACCATGTAAACACTGTTGTTCTAAATCTAAAGTTCTTTGGTCTTTCATAGGCTTATATCTACATGTCAATACAATGTTCTACAGTGAAAGTAATCTGCTGAGAGGGGTAACAAGTACACTGTAAACACCAATGCAATGTAGAAACAGAAAACATTTATTAGGCCAAACATTACTGTTGTATACAGTAGCATACAACAAAACCATAAACATATGTAAACCAAAAGTATATTCTTTAGAATACAGTAAAGAACACAATTGTGTGTGTAGGGTCCCGGGGGGGCAGTCCAGGAATTGGTAGGGGGGGGCAGTCACCAGTGCTAAGCTACGCTTCATCTCTTCTCCGGCCTTGGTCTGGCCACATTACTTCGTCCACATCACAAGATACGTTTTCTCTTGCCAAACATCGAGGGAAGTATCTCCTAGCATGGCGTATCCAACCTTGGACAGAGGCAACCTCTATGTCCCCACATGCGTCCTCCATAGCCTGGAGAAGCGGCATGCGGGCATAGGGTTGGCGATCATACACTTTCCAGCGCCAGGCTGAGAAGAATTCCTCTATTTTATTTATTTATTTATTTCACCTTTATTTAACCAGGTAGGCAATGGGATTTAGAACATGTGAATATGGGGGTAGGTACAAAACTACAAATTGTGGATGGGTGGCAAACCAGTTTTGGACCAGAACAGCCCGGTGAAAACTAACATTGTCCCATAAAACCACATATCTAGCAGGCTCCTGATCTGGATCAGGGACAAGCATTGTGTAAATTGCATCCAGAAAAGTGAGCATATGGCCGGTGTTGTACGGACCCAGTGTGGCATTGTGATGGAGGACCCCGTTTTGAGTGATGGCAGCACACATAGTTATATTACCCCCACACTGTCCAGGGACATTGGTAATTGCCCTCTGTCCTATTACATTTCTTCCGCGGTGCCTGGTTTTGGTGAGGTTGAAGCCAACCTCATCCACATAAATAGATTCATGGCGAATTACATGGGCATCCAGCTCCAATACTCTCTGTAACAGACAAAAGGATATACCGATGAGTAAATATGGTATGTCTGAAGTACTGGAAGTAGTGTTGCATACATACCTCTACAAAGTCATGTCGCATATTCTTGACTCTGTCAGAGTTTCTCTCAAATGGCACCTTGTAAAGTTGTTTCATCGTCACTCGGTGCCGTTGGAGGATGCGTTGTAGCATTGATGTTGTTAAATATGGTGTCATTATTCAAGATATGCTCTCTTATCTCTCGAATCCTAATTGTATTGTTGGCCAAAACCATATTTATAATTGCAGTCTCTTGTACATCTGTAAACAAGCGTCCTCGTCCTCCATGATGTCTTTGCCTTTCCACTCTGTACAGAATTCAAACACAGTATGTGTTCAGCATAGGAACTGTAAACAGTGTACAAAAACATGTAGTACAGCATGATAACCAACCTCATTCATTCAATGCAGTGCAGTAAATGGATGGCGTAGAGTTACAAATGTTTATGCAAGTGTTTTATGCAATTGACAACTGAGTCAAAGGCTGAGAAATAGCTTATGGTTTTGGATATTTGGTGT
This sequence comes from Salvelinus alpinus, assembly GCF_045679555.1. Classification (NCBI taxonomy): domain Eukaryota; kingdom Metazoa; phylum Chordata; class Actinopteri; order Salmoniformes; family Salmonidae; genus Salvelinus; species Salvelinus alpinus. The sequence continues at coordinate 20,276,495 of NC_092115.1, forward strand.
GTAGTTTTGCACTTTGAGTGAGAGGTTTCAAAAATCGTGTGACATGAAAAGATTCTGTGTGTAAGCAGTTGGAAAAAACTGTAATACACACCAGAATACACAATATACACAAGCAACACACAACACACATTATAGCCTCAGAAATGGGGTCCGGCCTGGTCTAGTGCTGCGGGGTTACGAGTGAGTGTGTGTTTCTGGATGGAATGGTCATTGCTTTCTCTAACGGTCGGGTAGATAGCTAGAGAATGAATACTACTAATTATGGCATTGGAAACCAGACTGAAGCTGGAGGTCCACAGACAGGGCTGAGTGTGTAATTAAAGAAATTGTGTGTGTGTGTGTGTTTCTTTGTATGTATGTGTGTGTGTGAGAGAGAGAGAGAGAGAGAGAGACATGGTGAGTGTGTGTGTGTGTGTGTGTGTGTGTGTGTGTGTGTGTGTGTGTGTGTGTGTGTGTGTGTGTGTGTGTGTGTGTGTGTGTGTGTGTGTGTGTGTGTGTGTGTGTGTGTGTGTGTGTGTGTGTGTGTGTGTGTGTGTGTGTGTGTGTGCAAGTGAAGGAGATAGATGCCAATGAGGTTAAGGCAGCCTGTCGGGGGCAGAGGATGACTGGTCTAATTGGAAGCTCAATTTATTTTCTAATACATTTCTGAGCAGAGGATCGCTGGAGAACTGAGGATCTGAGGATCAGAGATGCTTAGTGTGTGTGTGAAAGCAGGGTGGAAGGGAGCATGGAGGACAGCAAAAAGAGGGGAAGAGGGTAGGATGGGGAGAAGGAGAGGCATAGAGGAGGACAGTAGAGGGGGAGGTTGGTGGAGAAGGAGAGGGTAAGGGTGTTTGTGATGAATTAAAGATGGAACTCTCCAGAAGCACTGTATCTAAAGATCACTCTGTCTGCTAATGCAATGTTAATGAATGCAAATTATGTGGCATCATTTCTCCTGACCGGAGGGGAAGGAGAGAGAGAAGGGGAGAGGGAGAGGGAGAGGGAGAGGGAGAGGGAGAGAGGAGGGAAGGGTGGGGGCAGAGAGGGGGAGGGAAGAGGGTGTAGACAAGAGGGAGAGACAAAGGAAGGAAGGAGGGGAAAGAGAGAGAGAGTCCCAGACTCTGGGGGGGATGTTGAGTGGTGCTACACCTGTTGTAGAGAGGCTGATTGACCAGTAGGATATGATTATGCATGAGTCTCTGTCACTAGACTGTCTGCGGTTGTGTAGCTACTACATACCTGTGTCTGGCTAGGCCAGCTCTGTGGGGGCTGTCTTGTTCTCTACTCTCCTGTCTTGTCCTGGCCTACAACATCTTCATCATGAGAGACATAGAGAAAGGTCCTTCTCCTGACTGGCCAGGTTTTGGAGAGAGCTTACTGCATCATAGTGTGTCATTTCGTCATTGACTTCTGCCGCTGTAACTAGGGGTTTTGACAAGAGAATGGAACGGAGAATGGAGGTATTTGAATAGTTACTCACCACCTCTCTCTCCCTCTTTCTCTCTCAGTAATACTAAGAAGGAAATTGGCAAAATAAAAGTCTCTGATGCCTGATACCGCACAGTCTCAACTAGTCTCCCAACCGCACAGTCTTAACTAGTCTCCCAACCGTACAGTCTCAGCTAGTCTCCCAACCGTACAGTCTCAACTAGTCTGCCAACCGCACAGTCTCAACTAGTGTCTCCCAACCGCACAGTCTCAACTAGTGTCTCCCAACCGTACAGTCTCAACTAGTGTCTCCCAACCGTACAGTCTCAACTAGTCTCCCAACCGTACAGTCTCAACTAGTCTCCCAACCGCACAGTCTCAACTAGTCTCTCAACCGTACAGTCTCAACTAGTCTCCCAACCGTACAGTCTCAACTAGTCTCCCAACCGCACAGTCTCAACTAGTCTCCCAACCGCACAGTCTCAACTAGTCTCCCAACCGTACAGTCTCAACTAGTCTCCCAACCGCACAATCTCAACTAGTGTCTCCCAACCGTACAGTCTCAACTAGTGTCTCCCAACTGTACAGTCTCAACTAGTCTCCCAACCGTACAGTCTCAACTAGTCTCCCAACCGCACAATCTCAACTAGTCTCCCAACCGCAAAGTCTCAACTAGTGTCTCCCAACCATACAGTCTCAACTAGTGTCTCCCAACCGTACAGTCTAAACTAGTGTCCCAACCGCACAGTCTCAACTAGTCTCCCAACCGTACAGTCTCAACTAGTCTCCCAACCGTACAGTCTCAACTAGTCTCCCAACCGCACAGTCTCAACTAGTGTCTCCCAACCGCACAGTCTCAACTAGTCTCCCAACCGTACAGTCTCAGCTAGTCTCCCAACCGTACAGTCTCAACTAGTCTCCCAACCGTACAGTCTCAACTAGTCTCCCAACCGTACAGTCTCAACTAGTCTCCCAACAGTACAGTCTCAACTAGTCTCCCAACCGTACAGTCTCAACTAGTCTCCCAACCGCACAGTCTCAACTAGTCTCCCAACCGCACAGTCTCAACTAGTCTCCCAACCGCACAGTCTCAACTAGTGTCTCCCAACCGTACAGTCTCAACTAGTCTCCCAACCGTACAGTCTCAACCAGTCTCCCAACCGTACAGTCTCAACTAGTCTCCCAACCGTACAGTCTCAACTAGTCTCCCAACCGTACAGTCTCAACTAGTCTCCCAACCGCACAGTCTCAACTAGTGTCTCCCAACCGCACAGTCTCAACTAGTGTCTCCCAACCGTACAGTCTCAACTAGTCTCCCAACCGTACAGTCTCAACTAGTCTCCCAACCGTACAGTCTCAACTAGTCTCCCAACCGTACAGTCTCAACTAGTCTCCCAACCGTACAGTCTCAACTAGTGTCTCCCAACCGTACAGTCTCAACTAGTCTCCCAACCGTACAGTCTCAACTAGTGTCTCCCAACCGCACAGTCTCAACTAGTCTCCCAACCGTACAGTCTCAACTAGTGTCTCCCAACCGTACAGTCTCAACTAGTCTCCCAACCGTACAGTCTCAACTAGTCTCCCAACCGTACAGTCTCAACTAGTCTCCCAACCGTACAGTCTCAACTAGTGTCTCCCAACCGTACAGTCTCAACTAGTCTCCCAACCGTACAGTCTCAACTAGTGTCTCCCAACCGCACAGTCTCAACTAGTGTCTCCCAACCGTACAGTCTCAACTAGTTTCCCAACCGCACAGTCTCAACTAGTCTCCCAACCGCACAGTCTCAACTAGTGTCTCCCAACTGTACAGTCTCAACTAGTCTCCCAACCGTACAGTCTCAACTAGTCTCCCAACCGCACAATCTCAACTAGTCTCCCAACCGCACAGTCTCAACTAGTGTCTCCCAACCGTACAGTCTCAACTAGTCTCCCAACCGTATAGTCTCAACTAGTCTCCCAACCGTACAGTCTCAACTAGTCTCCCAACCGCACAATCTCAACTAGTGTCTCCGAACCGTACAGTCTCAACTAGTGTCTCCCAACCGTACAGCCTCTACTAGTCTCCCAACCGTACAGTCTCAACTAGTTTCCCAACCGCACAGTCTCAACTAGTCTCCCAACCGCACAGTCTCAACTAGTGTCTCCCAACTGTACAGTCTCAACTAGTCTCCCAACCGTACAGTCTCAACTAGTCTCCCAACCGCACAATCTCAACTAGTCTCCCAACCGCAAAGTCTCAACTAGTGTCTCCCAACCATACAGTCTCAACTAGTGTCTCACAACCGTACAATCTAAACTAGTCTCCCAACCGCACAGTCTCAACTAGTCTCCCAACCGTACAGTCTCAACTAGTCTCCCAACCGTACAGTCTCAGCTAGTCTCCCAACCGTACAGTCTCAACTAGTCTCCCAACCGTACAGTCTCAACTAGTCTCCCAACCGTACAGTCTCAACTAGTCTCCCAACCGTACAGTCTCAACTAGTCTCCCAACCGCACAGTCTCAACTAGTCTCCCAACCGCACAGTCTCAACTAGTCTCCCAACCGTACAGTCTCAACTAGTCTCCCAACCGCACAGTCTCAACTAGTCTCCCAACCGTACAGTCTCAACTAGTCTCCCAACCGTACAGTCTCAACTAGTCTCCCAACCGTACAGTCTCAACTAGTCTCCCAACCGTACACTCTCAACTAGTCTCCCAACCATACAGTCTCAACTAGTGTCTCCCAACCGTACAGTCTCAACTAGTCTCCCAACCATACAGTCTCAGCTAGTCTCTCAACCGTACAGTCTCAACTAGTCTCCCAACCGTACAGTCTCAACTAGTCTCCCAACCGCACAGTCTCAACTAGTGTCTCCCAACCGCACAGTCTCAACTAGTGTCTCCCAACCGTACAGTCTCAACTAGTCTCCCAACCGTACAGTCTCAACTATTCTCCCAACCGCACAGTCTCAGCTAGTGTCTCCCAACTGTACAGTCTCAACTAGTCTCCCAACCGTACAGTCTCAACTAGTCTCCCAACCGTACAGTCTCAACTAGTCTCCCAACCGCACAGTCTCAACTAGTCTCCCAACCGCACAGTCTCAACTAGTCTCCCAACCGCACAGTCTCAACTAGTCTCCCAACCGTACAGTCTCAACTAGTCTCCCAACCGTACAGTCTCAACTAGTCTCCCAACCGCACAGTCTCAACTAGTCTCCCAACCGCACAGTCTCAACTAGTCTCCCAACCGCACAGTCTCAACTAGTCTCCCAACCGCACAGTCTCAACTAGTCTCCCAACTGTACAGTCTCAACTAGTCTCCCAACCGTACAGTCTCAACTAGTCTCCCAACCGCACAGTCTCAACTAGTCTCCCAACAGTCTCAACTAGTCTCTGATGGGCACATGGGTGCCAAGCAGTGTGTGACTCACCTGCTCCTCTCCTGCTCTTCCCCTGCTCCACTCCTGCTACATTTCTCTCCCTTTCCACTCTTACCTCTCTTTCACACCCCAAAGATTTCCCTCGCTCTCCATGGTGTGATATTGTCCCCCTCCGGTCGTATCCCCCCCTCCTTCCCTCTCTCCCTGCTATGGTGAGTCAGTCCTTTACACGGAAAAGTTCATTTTCACTGACACGACGAGGTGTGACTGGGTCTCCCTGTACAGGGTGTTCAGTGTGTTTGCATGTGTGAGTGCGTGTGAGCGTGTGTGTGATCCCATTCATTTAGCTGTGTCTCCTAGATCAGTGGTGTGAGACGCGCGTTCATTTCCTCTGTCAGCTAACGTCTCAAGATAATTTTCTGTTCAGATTTCAATTTACATAGATTAACCACGCTGTCTTAACTATCTATTGAGAAATGAAATGAATGAAAATCTGAAATATACATACTCCCAACTGAAGTTGCTAGGTAAGGTTGGTCAAAATGGGTATGGTAGACCTTAAAATAAAGTAATAGACAGAAGGATATTTAGCGAGGTTTAACTTTACTAAGTACATGTCCTCCATCTGTCGACCTACTGTGGTGACTCGCGTTGTTATCACTGACTCTATTTTCTTTGTGTAGAAGCAGTATTCCAGCACAATCTCCCCATCTTCCACCACCATACCCCCATAAACTCAATCACTGATCTCAAATCAGCTTAAAGCGTTCACGCTTAGCCACTGGGACGCGGCTCAACTGATCCTGGTTTGAAATCCGATAAGCGCCCGCAAGAGCCCGGAGTAAGCGCTAACAACATTTCGACCAATCACATTCTATGATTTTAATTTCCCAGAGTGCTGTGTGTTAGTGAATGGCTTCCCCTTGGGCAGCCGAACAGCATAGATATTGACAGGGGGCCTCCTGCTCCATTTGTTCAGAAACATATTCCCTCTGTAAAAAGTGTCTCTTTTATTCCAATCCCCAGTGTTGACATTTGATTAAAGGTCCAATGTATCCATTTTTATCTCGATATCAAATCATTTCTGGGTAACAATTAAGTGCCTTACTGTGATTGTTTTCAATTAAAATTGTCAAAAAGAAACAAAAATAGCTTCTTAGGAAAGAGCAATATCTCAAGGAAGAATTTTGCTATGATTGTCTGGGAGTGGTTTGAGTGGGGAAGGAAAACTGAAAATTAGCTGTTATTGGCAGAGAGGTTTGGAATTCTCTTTCTTATTGGTCTATTAACTAATTTACTGAATGGTGATGTCACCATGGAAGGCCAAAACTCCATCCCACCAAAACAGGTTGAACTTTCAGGTGGTCTTTTCAAACAGCTCTTACACTGAAGGGGCATTATCATTATTTTCACAATTTCATATTATGAAAATAGATATAAAACTAAATGCTTGTGTTCCTAGCTCCAACGGTGCAGTAGTATTTAACAGTGCAGTAGTATCTAACAGTGCATTAGTATCTAAAACAATTCACAACAATACACACACATTTTAAAGTAAAATAATGCAACTAATATATAAATATTAGATTGAGCAATGTCGGAGTGGCATAGACTAAAATACAGTAGAATAGAATACAGTAAATACATATGAGATGAGTAAAGCAATATGTAAACATTATTAAAGTGACTAGTGTTCCATTATTAAAGTGATTCCAAGTCTATGTATACAGGACATCAGCCACTAAGGTGCAGGGTTGTGTAACTGGGTGAAAGTGGGCTAGTGATGGCTATTTAGCAGTCTGATGGCATTGAGATAGAAGCTGTTTTTCAGTCTCTCTGTCAAAGGTTTGATGCACCTGTATCGTATTACAGCGGGGTGAGCAGGCCGTGGCTCGGGTGGTTGATGTCCTTGATGATCTTTTTGACCTTCCTGTGACATCGGGTGCTGTAGGTGTCCTGGAGGGAAGGTAGTTTTCCCCCGGTGATGCGTTGGGCAGACCGCACCACCCTCTGGAGAGCCCTGTGGTTGAGTGCGGTGCAGTTGCCGTACCAGACGGTGATACAGCCCGACAGGATGCTCTCAATTGTGCATCTGTAAAACTTTGTGAGGGTTTTAGGGGCCAAGACAAATTTCTACATCCTCCTGCGGTTGAAGAGGCGCTGTTGCACCTTCTTCACCACACTATCTGTGTGGGTGGACCATTTCAGACCGTCAGTGATGTGTACACCGAGGAACTTGAAGCTTTCCACCTTCTTCACTGCGGTCCCATTGATGTGGATAGGTGAGAGGTGATTTTCCTGGCACCACTCTCCCAGGGCCCTCAAATGTAGGTTCTCGTCATTGTTGGTAATCAGTCCTACTACTGTTGTGTCATCTGCAAACTTGATGATTGAGTTAGAGGTGTGCGTGGCCATGCAGTCGTGGGTGAACAAGGAGTATAGGAGGGGGCTGAGCACGCACCCTTGCGGGGCCCCTGTGTTGAGGATCAGCGAATTAGAGGTGTTGTTTCCTACTTTTACCACCTGGGGGCGGCCCGTCAAGAAGTCCAGGACCCAGTTGTACAGGGCGTGGTTCAGATCCAGAGCCCCGAGCTTAATGATGAGCTTGGAGGGTACTATGGTGTTGAATGCAGTTGAAGTGTACATACAGCTTAGCCAAATACATTTAAACTCCGTTTTTCACAATTCCTGACATTTAATCAAAGTAAAAATTCCCTGTCTTAGGTCAGTTAGGATCACCACTTTATTTTAAGAATGTGAAATGTTAGAATAATAGTAGAGAGTATGATTTATTTCAGCTTTTATTTATATCATCACATTCCCAGTGGGTCAGAAGTTTACATACACTCAATAAGTATTTGGTAGCATTGCCTTTAAATTGTTTAACTTGGGTCAAATGTTTCGCGTAGCCTTCCACAAGCTTCCCACAATAAGTTGGGTGAATTTTGGTCCATTCCTCCTGACAGAGCTGGTGTAACTGAGTCAGGTTTGTAGGCCTCCTTGCTCGCACACGCTTTTTCAGTTCTGCCCACAAATTTTCTATAGGATTGAGGTCAGGGCTTTGTGATGGCCACTCCAATACCTTGACTTTGTTGTCCTTAAGCCATTTTGCCACAACTTTGGAAGTATGCAATGTCCATTTGGAAGACCCATTTTTGATCAAACTTTAACTTCCTGACTGATGTCTTGAGATGTTGCTTCAATATATCCACATCATTTTCCTACCTCATGATGCCATCTATTTTGTGAAGTGCACCAGTCCCTCCTGCAGCAAAGTATCCCCACAACATGATGCTGCCACCCCCGTGCTTCACAATTGGGATGGTGTTCTTCAGCTTGCAAGCGTTCCCCTTTTTCCTCCAAACATAACGATGGTCATTATGGCCAAACAGTTCTATTTTTGTTTCATCAGACCAGAGGAAATTTCTCCAAAAAGTACGTAGTTTGTGCAGTTGCAAACCTTAGTCAGTACTTTTTATGGCGGTTTTGGAGCGGCCTTTCAGGTTATGTCGATATAGGACTCGTTTTACTGTGGATATAGATACTTTTGTACCTTTTTTCTCTTTACAAGGTCTTTTGCTGTTGTTCTGGGAATGATTTGCACTTTTTGCACCAAAGTACGTTCATCTCTAGGAGATGAGGTAGTTGGATGGGCTATTTAAAGATGGGCTATGTACAGGTGCAGTGATATGTGAGTTGTTCTGACAGCTGGTGCTTAAAGAAAGTGAGGTAGATATGAGTCTCCAACTTCAGTGATTTTTGCAATTAGTTCCAGTCATTGGCAGCAGAGAACTGGAAGGAAAGGCAGCCAAATGAGGAATTGGCTTTGGGGGTGACCAGTGAAATATACCTGCTGGAGCGCGTGCTACGGGTGGGTGCTGCTATGTTGACCAGTGAGCTGAGATAAGGCGGGGCTTTACCTAGCAAAGACTTGTAGATGACCTGGAGACAGTGGGTTTGGCGACGAGTATGAAGCAAGGGCCAGCCAACGAGAGCATACAGGTCGCAGTGGTGGGTAGTATATGGGGCTTTGGTGACAAAATGGATGGCACTGTGATAGACTGCATGCAGTTTGTTGAGTAGAGTGATGGAGGCTATTTTGTAAATGACATCGCCGAAATCGAGGATCGGTAGGTTGGTCAGTTTTACGAGGGTATGTTTGGCAGCATGAGTGAAGGATGCTTTGTTGCGAAATAGGAAGCCGTTTCTAGATTTATTTTGTGATTGGAGATGTTTAATATGAGTCTGGAAGGAGAGTTTACAGTCTAACCAGACACCTAGGTATTTGTAGTTGTCCACATATTCTAAGTCAGAACCGTCCAGAGTAGTGATGCTGGACGGGCGGGCAGGTGCAGGCAGCAATCGGTTGAAGAGCATGCATTTAGTTTTACTTGCATATAAGAGCAGTTGGAGGCCACGGAAGGAGAGTTATATGGCATTGAAGCTCATCTGGAGGCTAGTTAACACAGTGTCCAAAGAAAGCCCAGAAGTATACAGAATGGTGTCGTCTGCATAGAGGTGGATCAGAGAATCACCAGCTTAATGAAAGGAAAACAATGTTTATGGTTTTCTCTTCCCTGAAAGTAAACAGATGGAGTCACCTGCAGATTTGAACTATTACAGGCCAGCAAATGGATAGGGTCACCTCCTATAAGTATCTTGGGATTTGGTTAGATGAAAAGTTGAATTTTAAACAGCACATTGATACCAAGAAACTGAAGTTGAAATTGGGTTTCTATTTCAAGAACAAATCTTGCTTTTCAATGTTAGTCAGAAAAGATCTTGTTCAAAGCACATTTTTATCAGTGCTGGATTATGGTGATAGTGTCTATATGCAGGCCTCAGCAAGTACCATGAAAACTCTGGACACAGTGTATCATGGTGCTTTAAGATTTATTACCAACGCTAGATCACTGACCCATCACTGTGATCTGTATGCTGTGATGCAATGGACCTGTCTCTCCACCAGGAGGCTAAAGCACTGGTACACTTTTGTGTACAAAGCATTGATTGGACAACTCCCTTTGTATCTCTGTTCGTTACTGACCAGATCAGTCACTCAGTATAGTCTTCGTTCACAGTTGCTGCTGTCCTTGTCTGTTCCTAAGACTAGAACTGAGATGGGGGAAAAATATTTTTCCCGTAATGCCCCTTCATCCTGGAACATGCTTCAGAAGGTTTTAAAGTTAGGGGAGTTAGTGTCCTTGTCTGTTTTTAAGACTCTGATCACAACACTGTTTGTGACAACTGCAATTGTTTCCAATCTTCAATTGTATCTTTAACTTGTGACACTTTGTCTTTTGTGTGTATTCTGTATTTTTCTGTGATGTTTTATGGACAGGCTACTATTTCCCTGTTTTGCCTTCTTGCCAGGTCGCCCTCGCGAAAGAGGTTTTTAAACTCAATGGGTTTTACCTGGTTAAATAAAGGTTACATAAAAGAAAAATAATAATAATGGGGCGATAAGTAAATTGAAGTGGGTCTAGGGTGGCCGGTAAGGTGGAGGTGATATGATCCTTGGCTAGCCTCTCAAGGCATTCATGATGACAGAAGTGAGTGCTACGGGGCAATAGTCATTTAGTTCAGTTACCTTTGCTTTCTTGAGTACAGGAACAATGGTGGACACCTTGAAGCAAGTGGGGACAGCAGACCGGGATAAGGAAAGATTGAATATGTCCGTAAACACTCCAGCCAGCTGGTCTGCGCATGCTCTGAGGACGCGGCTAGGGATGTCATCTGGGCCGGCAGCCTTGTGAGGGTTAACATGCTTAAATGTCTTACTCACGTCGGCCACGAAGAAGGAGAGCCCACAGTCCTTGGTAGCGGGCCGCGTCGGTGGCACTGTGTTATCCTCAAAGCGGGCGAAGAAGGTGTTTAGCTTGTCTAGAAGCAAGATGTTGGTGTCCGCGACGTGGCTGGTTTTCCCTTTGTAGTCCGTGATTGTCTGTAGACCCTGCCACATTTTTCATTTTTCCATTTCACCTTTATTTAACCAGGTAGGCTAGATGAGAACATGTTCTCATTTGCAACTGCAACCTGGCCAAGATAAAGCAAAGCAGTGTGACACAAACAACAACACAGAGTTACACATGGAATAACCAAACATACAGTCAATAACACAATAGAGAGAAAGTCTATATATAGTGTGTGTAAATCAAATGAAATGAAATGAAATTTATTTTTATAGCCCTTCTTACATCAGCTGATATCTCAAAGTGCTGTACAGAAACCCAGTCTAAAACCCCAAACAGCAAGCAATGCAGGTGTAGAAGCACGGTGGCTAGGAAACACTCCCTAGAAAGGCCAAAACCTAGGAAGAAACCTAGAGAGGAACCAGGCTATGAGGGGTGGCCAGCCCTCTTCTGGCTGTGCCGGGTGGAGATTATAACAGAACATGGCCAAGATGTTCACATGTTCATAAATGACCAGCATGGTCAAATAATAATAATCACAGTAGTTGTCGAGGGTGCAGCAAGTCAGCACCTCAGGAGTAAATGTCAGTTGGCTTTTCATAGCCGATTATTAAGAGTATCTCTACCGCTCCTGCGGTCTCTAGAGAGTTGAAAACAGCAGGTCTGGGACAGGTAGCACATCCGGTGAACAGGTCAGGGTTCCATAGCCGCAGGCAAAACAAATGAGGTAAGATAAGGGAGGTAAGGCAATAAATAGGCCATAGTGGCAAAATAATTACAATTCAGCAATTAAACACTGGAGTGATAGATGTGCAGAAGATGAATGTGCAAGTAGAGATACTGGGGTGCAAAGGAGCAAAAAAATAAATAACAGTATGGGGATGAAGTAGTTGGATGGGCTATTTACAGATGGGCTATGTACAGGTGCAGTGATCTGTGAGCTGCTCTGACAGCTGGAGCTTCAAGCTAGTGAGGGAGATATGGGTCTCCAGCTTCAGTGATTTTTGCAGTTCGTTCCAGTCATTGGCAGGCAGCCAAAGGAGGAATTGGCTTTGGGGGTGACCAGTGAAACACACATACGTCTGGTGTGTGAGCCGTTGAATTGCGACTCCACTTGGTCTCTGTACTGACATTTTGCCTCTTTTCCTCCTCAATTTGTTTTCAAACCCTATTTAAAATGCCAGGCTCAGTGGCATGCCAACAAGGCTTCATCTTTATTGAACTCGTTTAAAATCCTACTGAGTTCTCTCTCCTCTCTCTTCCTCTGTTTGTCTATCCTCCTCCCCACTCCCTCTTTCTCTCTGGAACATATGTATATCTTGATCAGGCTCAGAGAATTTGAAGCCGTATTGACCGAGTAAGAGTGAGCTACCGAGAGGCGCCCTCACCACATGTCATATCGACCCGACCCCCTCTGCATACATCACCTAACATTCAGGCATGGCCACAAAGGGAGAAAATGACACTGGTGGCCCCTCAGTGTGTCCTATACTGGTTACAATTAACCAGACAACACTCCTCATCCTGTATCTGAACATTGAACAACCCAGTCCCCTTTGTTGTGTATCCTGTCAACTTCTGTTTCTTATATTGACTTTCCCTATAGCCTACCTCCCTGTGTATAAATGGGATCCTGCAGCTCCCTTGGACAACATGTAATTATGCGTGTCCACTGTGATGTATCATGGGTTCACGTACTGACGTGTAATTGTGTGAAGAGGGCTGGAGGTATCGATCTCAGACGCAGGGGCCCCATCAATGTTTAATGCAGTCGCAGTCTCCCTCCTCCCTTTCTTTCTCTCGTTTTCTCTCTCTCTCTCTTTCTCCCTCCCTCTGTCTCTCATTAGGTATTGATCCTTTCATTCCAGGCCACAGTTTCGCTTGTGGAAGGCTTCGGTATGACAGAGAGAGCTATTGTATCTGGGGCCGGGGGTCCGGGGCCTAATGGCTGGGGGTTAGTGGTCACCTGATCTATAGCTGCTGATGGGTGACTGTAGCAGTGGCTGCAGAATGGACAATCACATGAGGGATTGCCCTGGAGGGAAAAGGCATAGTCCATAGACTCAGTCAAGAAAACAGCATTGACTGAGAAGGCACTTTGCTTTGTTCATACAGTACAATAGCTGTTGGTTCAAAGCCTGGAAAACGTCATAGGTGCACTCCTCAGATCAATAAAACTGACCCTGACAATTACACCAATGACAGATAGATGACATTAAACCCCTTTCTCACAAACACCCTAGCAGTCCCTTTTATACAGAGCAGTGATGGGAACTGGGCGGGACTGCAGCAAAATAATTGATTCACTTTAATTGGTGTGGCTGGCTGTAACGCATGATGCATACATTGAACAAAGGACCAGCCATTCCTGGATCATTCTACAATAACGAATCCTCTCTCTGATCCGTTCCATTCGATATGGCCTTCTGGCCTTACGGCTTCTAGCTATAATGATTGTTTGCCTAGGCCTATAACATTTCATTGTTTTTCTATGGATTGATGTGGCTTCACATACTTTACAAATACAATATACTATGAACAACTCAAAACACTAGAACGTAACTGTTTCAGTAGGTTCCAGACTTAATTGCTTACGAACAGTTTTTTTTCTTCAATTGAACTCCCCCTTACACAGCTAAAAGCTGACATGGCAAAATGTCAACTAAATAGAAACACTTCCTGGAATAGCCTCCAAACAGGAGGACAAGAACAAGTTGGGTGCAACGGGATAAATGAAGAGCAGGGAGGCGTGGTTGGATGTGGTCAGGTCTAATTGAGAGGTGATTTGGGGGGAGCCGGCCGGAAGAAAAGGGGACAAACTGTTTTATGGGGCTTTTCTAGCTTTAAGGAGAGGAGTTAGTGTCGTGTGAAACAATTAGCCCAGCGTGAAACGACCTGGGCCAGGGACAGCTGGCAGTGGCATGGATTGGGGAGATAGCTCAGGATATCCTAACAGCTCAGTAAAAGCACAATGAAATCAATATGACTTATAAAGATTAAATATATGTCAATATGTGACTTAAAATATGACGTTGTCTCAATATGAATCAATCCACTCACTTCATGCTGTATTATGTGAGTGGTCATGAAGGTGAGGAAAATGAGTGGAGTCTGGGATGCCAAAGATTTTTAGACGTAGGCCTCACCACATTGGGATGGTTAGCATGCAAGTGTGCATTCTAACACCTTTCATGCTACATTTCCATTCAATATTCACCGTTATCCATTATTTCACATTGTCAAACCACAGAGGGATGGACAGTGGACAGGTGCCTGGGCTGTGGCATAGGGAGGGGCAAAGCTCTCTCCTCATCCCATGGGACCTCAGTCTAGCCCCTCTCCTACTGTCCTCATGTACATTTAGCGTCCCTCATTCGCTCATCTGTCGCACTGACACTCTGCTAATGGGGGCTAGCCACATGACACGAGTGGTCCCCCTTGGGTTTTCAACTTCACCCTCTGCCCTACCTCCCTCCGTTTACAACCCTCATCAGTCTCCTCTGCCTCCTACCACACCCCTTCCTCACTCCTTCCTCTGCCTCACTACCCCGCTCCTCTCCTAACCCCACCCTCTAACCTCTTCAATAGGACAGGAGAAATAGCTGGTCCAATCCCTCTGGGGTTTGACTAAAGCCTCAGTGATTTCCCCTGAGTTAGCCCATGAATGCAGGCCCCATGACAGAGCCTAGTGGCTTGTGCTTAGAGCTCCATCACAGTCTTATCAGACAGATGGGCAGACAGACTGACGGGCAGACAGACAGACGGGCAGAGAGTCCGACAGACAGACAGGAAGAGAGACAGACAGACACAGACAGGCAGACAGCAGTGACAAACAAAATTGAAATTGCCTGATGGAAACCCAATGTGAACAAGGCTGTCAGCGCTAAAGAACATGGGAGATTGGTCTTGTTGTGTGCGTGTGTGTCTATCTGCCAGTTTGCAGGTGTGTGTGTGTGTGTGTGTGTGTGTGTGTGTGTGTGTGTGTGTGTGTGTGTGTGTGTGTGTGTGTGTGTGTGTGTGTGTGTGTGTGTGTGTGTGTGTGTGTGTGTGTGTGTGTGTGTGTGTGTGTGTGTGTGTGTGTATGACTACAGTAGCACAGCAGAAGCCTTCAGCTGAATCACCACCAGGACTAATTGGTTTGGTGCTCTGTGGACAGTTTCTGTCAGGAAGAGGAGATTGACACTGAAATCACCCTCTACCGTCTTCTGTTCACCCATCAATCACCTATGCTATTTTCACCCTTTTTCCTCAACAGTAGTTAAGAGACAAGTAATACCATATGGTTTAGAATAATGAATCGTATAAGGTTAGTTGTGGTCAGGACAATATGTCTGATCCATGTGTGTCTGTGTGTGTGGCATCTTATTCCACATTTAGGCCTAAACATGCCTTCCTGGCATATCCTCACCTAGACACGCCTTCCTGGCATATCCTCACCTAGACACGCCTTCCTGGCATATCCTCATCTAGACACGCCTTCCTGGCATATCCTCACCTAGACACGCCTTCCTGGCATATCCTCACCTAGACACGCCTTCCTGGCATATCCTCACCTAGACACGCCTTCCTGGCATATCCTCACCTAGACACGCCTTCCTGGCATATCCTCACCTAGACACGCCTTCCTGGCATATCCTCATCTAGACACGCCTTCCTGGCATATCCTCACCTAGACACGCCTTCCTGGCATATCCTCACCTAGACACGCCTTCCTGGCATATCCTCATCTAGACACGCCTTCCTGGCATATCTTCATCTAGACACGCCTTCCTGGCATATCCTCATCTAGACACGCCTTCCTGGCATATCCTCATCTAGACACGCCTTCCTGGCATATCCTCATCTAGACACGCCTTCCTGGCATATCCTCACTCTTCTTGTATCTATCTAGACACACCTAGACACGCCTTGGCAGTTGGCACAAGATATACCAAGGTGAAATAATCTCTGGCTGACTTCCAACAAGATGAACCGTCTGCTGGCAGAGTATAAACTATCTGTTATATTATATCATATGAATCTATCATTACCCAGCTGAAGAGGCTGTCTGGTCACAGTGCTCATCAATCTGTAGCTCTTCGGGGAGAGGGGGGGGGCTGGCCCATAGAAAAGCAGTAAATCTGAGGCCGTAGTTTCTCGTCCTCACTTACCTGGAACAATATTAGCTTTCAGCGACGCCGACGGTATGCCAAAGCTGCAGATATGAATCAACACAGGCTGACAAATGGCTCGGGACTGGTGCCAGGTCTATTTGTCTGTGGGGTGTCAGGGAGGGTTAGGGAGAGAGAGGGGAGAGGGGAGAGGGGGGAAGTAGAGAGAAGGGGGGGTACCCGTCATTCTCTGAGAGAGGCTAAATAAAAGAGGAAGAGAAGAGAAATGGAGATAATTATTCAGGCTTCCTCTCAAGGTGTGTTGATGAGCATGTCTGCTCTGCATTTGAAGCCTCTCTCAGTCTGTAGCTTATTAACCACATTGTTATTTTGGGAGCTCTTGAGGATGGCTGCTTTGTAGACACACGTTTTGAATTGGCTGTTGAAGGTGGTATTCATTTGTTGATTTGTTTAGTACTAAGGTGAGCCGATTGGATATAAATGCCATGTCAAGAGTTGTCCCTGAGACCCAATTGGTGTCTCTGGTTTTGTGTGTTGAGTGTATTGTCTCTGGCCAGGCTATCAGGGTGTCAGTGCTCTGATAGTGTTTCTAAAGGAAACACGTGAGTGGAAATGGCCTGGCTGTCTGTGGAGAGCCCTCTACATTGATGATGGACATCTCTCTGGGTACACAATGGCACAAAGCTCGGCCCTCAGCACACACACACACACACACACTGGCGGACACAAGCACAAGGGCAGACACACGCACGCACGCACGCACGCACGCACGCACGCACGCACGCACGCACGCACGCACGCACGCACGCACGCACGCACGCACGCACGCACGCACGCACGCACGCACGCACACACACACACACACACACACACACACACACACACACACACACACACACACACACACACACACACACACACACACACACAAGCACACACACACAAGCACAAGGGCAGACACACACGCACACACAGTGAGATAATGCTCAGCACTAATACTAGAGCCGGGCCGGAGCTATGGCCCGGCGGAGCTATGGGCTGAAGCTATGGTCCCGGAGCTATGGCTCGGAGCTATGGGCCGGAGCTATGGGCCCAGAGCTATGGGCCGGAGCTATGGGCCGGAGGTCTAGGCCAGAGCAACTGTATGAGCCGTAGGTATCGACCGGAGCCATGGGCTGGACACTGGCCCTCAACATTCCACTCAAATGGAGAAATGCAACTCTTTGTTCTCGTTCTCTCTTTTTGAAACAGAAAGGAAGTGGAAATGGAAGATAAATCTAGCAGGGTCATTTCATTTCTGTCATCAAGTGTTCTTTTCTGGAACAAACTCAGGTCGTTTTCCGAAGTAAAACTCATCAAAGTGCTCCTTCATGGCTCAACTTCAACCATGGAACAGGACTGAGAATGTATGAGAACATACTCTGCACTGCGATGTTTGAATAACTGACTCTAGTCTCTCTCTCTCTCTCTCTCTCTCTCTCTCTCTCTCTCTCTCTCTCTCTCTCTCTCTCTCTCTCTCTCTCTCTCTCTCTCTCTCTCTCTCTCTCTCTCTCTCTCTCTCTCTCTCTCTCTCTCTCTCTCTCTCTCTCTCTCTCTCTCTCTCTCTCTCTCTCTCTCTCTCTCTCTCTCTCTCTCTCGCTCTCTCGTAGAAACGTTGATGGACACTCGGGTGGCTACTGCTGAGCTAGGCTGGACTGCCTATCCTGCATCTGGGGTGAGTAATAATAACAGGACTACAGACAGACAGACAGCACCATAAATAGACAGTGGTAGAAAGATGTGTCTGTACTGTCACTAGCTACCTTCTTTGTAGTCTGTCTGTTGGACCCACTCTGGTATTAGTGATGGGAGAAAAAAAATCGCTACAATTCCATATCGGGATATTATTTTTGCGCTAGTTGGCTGTACCTGCACCAAAACTCCAGTATTTTTCCTTCATAGCTTGTCCTCCATCTTCTTTTTAAATAGGGAGCCAATTTGTTTTCAGGACTTATTTCCATGACTGATCACAACTCGTTTTGTCATGGCTCTGTCTTGTCCCTCTGCAGCAGACATATGGTGAACAATATGTTTGGAACAACGAATTGCATTTAAATCACAGTATCGAATCGCAGTACATATGGAATCGTATGAGATTTCGCAATACATATCGTATCGGCAGCGAAGTATCGCAATAATTTCGTATCTTGAGGTCCCTAGCAATTCCCAGCCCTATCTGGTATGGGCAATGGTAATGCAAGAAGAATAACGTTCTGTACACACAGTATATTTTTCTCCATAGCCCAATGAGCCAATCAATGTCATCCTCAACACGTACAGGTACAGATGGCCTAATGTATGTCCAGACAGACAGACAGACATAGAACTACATTAGCCACTGTGATCCCCATTACAGTGTTATTATCTCCCCATCCTCATTCATAATGACTTCAAGACGTAATGGCTGCAGAGCCATGAGAAAACATCAAAAATAATGTCCCGATATGTAACTGTATAGATTTCCCCCCATCACTACTGTCTAACATGAACAGGCTCTTTGGCACTTTGAGGGGTTTTACACACACATCCCAAGGAGTTTCACGCCACATAGAACACAATAGTGGAACAGTGGCCAGGCTGACACACACACACACCCCGTCTTCAAGCTGAGACACTGACAATGGATGGGAAGTCCTCCTGAATGAGCGAGTGGCTTGCTAAAGGTAGGCCATGATGTACTGAGGACTGAGGACTGAGCTGGACTGAGACTTGGTTGAGCCGAGGGTGTGTGTGTTTGTGCATGTGCACATGCGCTTGTGTTTGAGGGGACTCAACACAACACACAAGGAACAGAAAGGATTTAAAAGGACAGACAGAGTTTGTAGTAGTCTCATTCTGTACTGTTTTGCGGTCTCGAGAGCAGACTTAAATGTCAACAAACATTCTTCATTGTTTCATTTCCTAAAGAACCTGATGACAGCTGTCCAAAAATCATGTTGTTAATTTAAAATGAGACGGTACTACAAAAGAAATCCAATGATTTATTTATATATATACACTAGTATATATATACACTAAATGACTGACAGGGGGCGCTGTGTTGAAGACACCGTGCCTCAATCCACCATGCCTCCCTACCATTGTAAAAAGATATATTGGAAGCTATAGAAATGCATTTATTAATGTCTACACTCATTTGTGCCACATTTATTATATTATAGACACCTTACTCCATACTTTTAAATGATATTATCTGAGCTATGCATACAAATAAAAATTCTTGAAGTATCATTTCTAGACATGACTAATGTTACTGTCCCCACTACAACTAAGAAATACTTAAATACATGTACTTTTGTCCTTGAAACATGTCATTGAAATACTGTAGTAAACCCATTAATTCCTAAGGAGGACTGTTCCTACTTGGGAGTACCAATATGGCCAACCAGTGGCTTCAAAGCCTCTCATTGGCCAATACATAGCATCAGCAATCCAGGGTTTATATATTTAATTGAAAAAACTCATTATCACAGATGAAGGCAGATAAAACAATTCCGACCTGGTAACGTGACAGTTTTGTACATCCTTGCTGACTGTGAACATACAACTGTGACAGAATATGACAGAGAAATGGACTTATTCAGCAATTATTTTCCTCGGTCTTGAGCCATATAAACAGACTGTTAAGTGTTCAACCTGGTGCATGTACAGTTCTAGCAAGGACTTCTGTCAAACACACTGGTAGAGTAGACAGAACACTGTCCTCCTCACAGCCTGACAGCCGTTACAGAGAGCTATGCATGATGTTGATGTCAGGTTGCATCAGTACTACATCAGTACTACATCAGTACTACATCAGTACTACATCAGTACTACATCAGTACTACATCAGTACTACATCAATACTACATCAGTACTACATCAGTACTACATTGAGTGGAGCTCTCGCCACTAGTGAGTTTCAACACACACACACACACACACACACACACACACACACACACACACACACACACACACACACACACACACACACACACACACACACACACACACACACACACACACACACACACACACACTTCCTACTAGAGGCATGAACTACTATGGTTCTTCTGTAGGATAGTGGGGTACTGTATGATGTAGAGGAGGAGTTATCCCTAAGCACTGAACTAAGGTCCATTTTCTGTTTCCCCCTAATGGTTCAAACTAGCATAAGCTGATCCTAGATCTGGGTCTAAGGCCAACGTCTACCTGGAGGGTATGAAGCTTGTCGTTTTTTAAGACATTTGAAGACAGGCAATTAGACTATTGCTGAAAAGTGAGAGGAGACGGCTGGTGTTTTTAGTAAAGACTTAAGTAGTCGCTCTGTTGGGATTTTCATTGAGGCTTGTTAAGTTTATTTTTTTTATTTTTTTTTATTTCACCTTTATTTAACCAGGTAGGCTAGTTGAGAACAAGTTCTCATTTGCAACTGCGACCTGGCCAAGATAAAGCATAGCAGTGTGAACAGACAACACAGAGTTACACATGGAGTAAACAATAAACAAGTCAATAACATGGTAGAAAAAAAGAGAATCTATATACAATGTGTGCAAAAGGCATGAGGTAGGCAATAAATCAAATAATTACAATTTAGCAGATTAACACTGGAGTGATAAATCATCAGATGATCATGTGCAAGAAGAGATACTGGTGTGCAAAAGAGCAGAAAAGTAAATAAATAAAAGCAGTATGGGGGGTGAGGTAGGTAAATTGGGTGGGTAGTTTACAGATGGACTATGTACAGCTGCAGCGATCGGTTAGCTGCTCGGATAGCAGATTTTTAAAGTTGTTGAGGGAGATAAAAGTCTCCAACTTCAGAGATTTTTGCAATTCGTTCCAGTCGCAGGCAGCAGAGAACTGGAAGGAAAGGCGTCCAAATGAGGTTTTAGCTTTAGGGATGATCAGTGAGATACACCTGCTGGAGCGCGTGCTGCGGGTGGGTGTAGCCATCGTGACCAGTGAACTGAGATAAGGCGGCACTTTACCTAGCATAGCCTTGTAGATGACCTGGAGCCAGTGGGTCTGACGACGAACATGTAGCGAGGGCCAGCCGACTAGGGCATACAGGTCGCAGTGGTGGGTCGTATAAGGTGCTTTAGTAACAAAACGAATGGCACTGTGATAAACTGCATCCAGTTTGCTGAGTAGAGTGTTGGAAGCTATTTTGTAGATGACATCGCCGAAGTCGAGGATCGGTAGGATAGTCAGTTTTACTAGGGTAAGTTTGGCGGCGTGAGTGAAGGAGGCTTTGTTGCGGAATAGAAAGCCGATTCTTGATTTGATTTTGGATTGGAGATGTTTGATATGAGTCTGGAAGGAGAGTTTGCAGTCTAGCCAGACACCTAGGTACTTATAGATGTCCACATATTCTAGGTCGGAACCGTCCAGGGTGGTGATGCTAGTCGGGCGTGCGGGTGCAGGCAGCGAACGGTTGAAAAGCATGCATTTGGTTTTACTAGCGTTTAAGAGCAGTTGGAGGCCACGGAAGGAGTGTTGTATGGCATTGAAGCTCGTTTGGAGGTTAGATAGCACAGTGTCCAAGGAAGGGCCGGAAGTATATAGAATGGTGTCGTCTGCGTAGAGGTGGATCAGGGAATCGCCCGCAGCAAGAGCAACATCATTGATGTATACAGAGAAAAGAGTCGGCCCGAGAATTGAACCCTGTGGTACCCCCATAGAGACTGCCAGAGGACCGGACAACATGCCCTCCGATTTGACACACTGAACTCTGTCTGCAAAGTAGTTGGTGAACCAGGCAAGGCAGTCATTAGAAAAACCGAGGCTACTGAGTCTGCCGATAAGAATATGGTGATTGACAGAGTCGAAAGCCTTGGCCAGGTCGATGAAGACGGCTGCACAGTAATGTCTTTTATCGATGGCGGTTATGATATCGTTTAGTACCTTGAGCGTGGCTGAGGTGCACCCGTGACCGGCTCGGAAACCGGATTGCACAGCGGAGAAGGTACGGTGGGATTCGAGATGGTCAGTGATCTGTTTGTTGACTTGGCTTTCGAAGACCTTAGATAGGCAGGGCAGGATGGATATAGGTCTGTAACAGTTTGGGTCCAGGGTGTCTCCCCCTTTGAAGAGGGGGATGACCGCGGCAGCTTTCCAATCCTTGGGGATCTCAGATGATACGAAGGAGAGGTTGAACAGGCTGGTAATAGGGGGTGCGACAATGGCGGCGGACAGTTTCAGAAATAGGGGGTCCAGATTGTCAAGCCCAGCTGATTTGTATGGGTCCAGGTTTTCCAGCTCTTTCAGAACATCTGCTATCTGGATTTGGGTAAAGGAGAAGCTGGGGAGGCTTGGGCGAGTAGCAGCGGGGGGGGGCGGGGCTGTTGGCCAAGGTTGGAGTCGCCAGGAGGAAGGCATGGCCAGCCATTGAGAAATGCTTGTGGAAGTCTTCGATTATCACGGATTTATCGGTGGTGACCGTGTTACCTAGCCTCAGTGCAGTGGGCAGCTGGGAGGAGGTGCTCTTGTTCTCCATGGACTTTACAGTATCCCAGAACTTTTTGGAGTTAGAGCTACAGGATGCGAATTTCTGCTTGAAAAAGCTGGCCTTTGCTTTCCTGACTGACTGCGTGTATTGGTTCCTGACTTCCCTGAACAGTTGCATATCGCGGGGGCTCTTCGATGCTATTGCAGTTCGCCACAGGATGTTTTTGTGCTGGTCGAGGGCAGTCAGGTCTGGAGTGAACCAAGGGCTATATCTGTTCTTGGTTCTGCATTTTTTGAACGGAGCATGCTTGTCTAATATGGTGAGGAAGTAACATTTAAAGAATGACCAGGCATCCTCAACTGACGGGATGAGGTCAATATCCTTCCAGGGTACCCGGGCCAGGTCGATTAGAAAGGCCTGCTCGCAGAAGTGTTTTAGGGAGCGTTTGACAGTGATGAGGGGTGGTCGTTTGACCGCGGACCCGTGGCGGATACAGGCAATGAGGCAGTGATCGCTGAGATCTTGATTGAAGACAGCAGAGGTGTATTTGGAGGGCAGGTTGGTCAGGATAATGTCTATTAGGGTGCCCATGTTTACGGATTTAGGGTTGTACCTGGTGGGTTCCTTGATGATTTGTGTGAGATTGAGGGCATCAAGCTTGGATTGTAGGACTGCCGGGGTGTTAAGCATATCCCAGTTTAGGTCACCTAACAGAACAAACTCTGAAGCTAGATGGGGAGCGATCAATTCACAGATGGTGTCCAGGGCACAGCTGGGAGCTGAGGGGGGTCGGTAGCAGGCGGCAACAGTGAGAGACTTATTTCTGGAGAGATTAATTTTTAAAATTAGAAGTTCGAACTGTTTGGGCATAGACCTGGAAAGTATGACAGAACTTTGCAGGCTATCTCTGCAGTAGATTGCAACTCCTCCCCCTTTGGCAGTTCTATCTTGACGGAAAGTGTTATAGTTGGGTATGGAAATCTCAGAATTTTTGGTGGCCTTCCTAAGCCAGGATTCGGACACGGCAAGGACATCAGGATTGGCAGAGTGTGCTAAAGCGGTGAGTAAGGCAAACTTAGGGAGGAGGCTTCTGATGTTGACATGCATGAGGCCAAGGCTTTTTCGATCACAGAAGTCAACAAATGAGGGTGACTGGGGACATGCAGGGCCTGGGTTTACCTCCACATCACCCGAGGAACAGAGGAGTAGTAGGATGAGGGTGCGGCTAAAGGCTATCAAAACTGGTCGCCTAGAGCGTTGGATAGAAGTAAGACAGTAAAGGAGTTATTGTCTCTTGTTCACAGTTGTTTTTAAGTATCTCTAGCTGTAAGGTTCAGGAATTGATTGCTGCAGGGAGAATACATTCTTACTACCAGAACAACTCTGCATTCTTGACCTTGCTGTGCAGATAAGCTCAAGGCAATGATACAGTATATCTGAGAGAAGAGGTCAATCCAGCAATGAGCATGTACACACACACACACACACACACACACACACACACACACACACACACACACACACACACACACACACACACACACACACACACACACACACACACACACACACACACACACACACACACACACACACACACACACAGACAGACAGAGTTTAGTTGGATAGAGTTTTGTTTGGACATTTCTTAAAGGATATATTTCCAGAGGGTAAAAGGAGAGGTTATGGTGATGTCAGACATTAGGAGGCAGTAACACCCCAAGGCTGAAAACTGCAGCATGATGTTAGAATGCCTCAGTTGAGAACCTTGTTTGTGTGTCATATGCTGTCTTGCGTACCTTAAACAATGAACATAGAGAGCATGAAAGTGTACAACAAAAGGAGAAAATGATTAACTTGGCATACAGCACATAGTACCATGTCTTATTAAAGGTATGTGAAGTCATGGAGGAGAAGTCCCATTGATATAGTGGTCTGTATGAATACAGGAGGTTTGATGTGGATTCCATCCTGCTCAGGACAGACTGACTGTGTCCCAAATGGCACCCTATCCCTTGTAGGGCGCACTTCTTTTGACACAGACTGTTTATTGCGTTAGTGTGTTGTTGCTGTAAGTGGCCAACCTGGCTCTCTGCTTCTCTGCTTGACCCCAATAACACAGAGACTGACAGGCTTGTGTGTGTGTGTGTGTGTGTGTGTGTGTGTGTGTGTGTGTGTGTGTGTGTGTGTGTGTGTGTGTGTGTGTGTGTGTGTGTGTGTGTGTGTGTGTGTGTGTGTGTGTGTGTGTGTGTCTGTCAGTAAGGGTACACTGTCCTTCTCTCAGCACATATCAAAGCTGCAGGTTAAAGTTAAATCTAGACTTGGTTTCCTCTATCGTAATCGCTACTCTTTCACCTCAGTATCCAAACTAACCCTGATTCAGATCACCATCCTACCCCTGCTAGACCATTCGGCCATCAGATTTGCCACCAATGCTCCTTATAGGACACATTACTGCACTCTATACTCCTCTGTAAACTGGTCATCTCTCTATACCCGTCGCAAGACCCACTGGTTGATGCTTATTTATAAAACCCTCTTAGGCCTCACTCCCCCTATCTGAGATATCTATTGCAGCCCTCATCCTCCACATACAACACCCGTTCTGCCAGTCACATTCTGTTAAAGGTCCCCAAAGCACACACATCCCTGGTTCGCTCATCTTTTCAGTTCACTGTAGCTAGCGACTGGAACAAGCTGCAACAAACACTCAAACTGGACAGTTTTATCTCAATCTCTTCATTCAAAGACTAAATCATGGACACTCTTACTGACAGTTGTGGCTGCTTTGTGTGATGTATTGTATCTACCTTCTTGCCCTTTGTGCAGTTGTCTGTGCCCAATCATGTTTGTACCATGTTTTTGTGCTGCTACCATGTTGTGTTGCTACCATGTTTTTGTCATGTTGTGTTGCTGCCATGTTGTTGTCATGTTGTGTTGCTGCCTTGCTATGTTGTTGTCTTAAGTCTCTCTTTATGTAGTATTGTCTCTCTTGTCGTGATGTGTGTTTTGTCCTATATTTATATATGTTTATTTCTTTTTTAATCCCAGGCCCCTGTTCCACCAGGAGGCCTTTTGGTAGGCCGTCATTGTAAATAACTATGTGTTCTTAACTGACTTGCCTAGTTAACTAAAGGTTCAGTAAAAACATACATTAAAAAGAGGTTAACAATGAAAATGGCAGTGTTTTGAAGATGTTAGCTACTATGGTATAACCATGACATGTCAGTTGACCTCATGTAGACATACACACTCACACACATATGACATATACATTATGTTGACATCTATATGAAGTAGACAAGCAGAAAGGACCCACAAGACAAGCGGATGTCTACACCTTCTATTCACAGCATAATGACTCATATACACAAACATACATGGTCTTTGCCTCTTACTCACTAACTCTCACTCATCCTCACTCACTGAGCCTCACTCACTCTCACACTCACTCACTCACTCACTCACTCACTCACTCACTCACTCACTCACTCACTCACTCACTCACTCAC
Organism: Salvelinus alpinus; assembly: GCF_045679555.1. Taxonomy (NCBI): domain Eukaryota; kingdom Metazoa; phylum Chordata; class Actinopteri; order Salmoniformes; family Salmonidae; genus Salvelinus; species Salvelinus alpinus. The sequence continues at coordinate 20,302,268 of NC_092115.1, forward strand.
TCACTCACTCACTCACCCATTCACTCACTCACTCACTCACTCACTCACTCACTCACTCACTCACTCACTCACTCACTCACTCACTCACTCACTCACTCACTCACTCACTCACTCACTCACTCACTCTCTCACTCTCTCACTCACTCACTGAGTCTCACTCACTCACTCTCACTCATCCTCACTCACTGAGCCTCACTCACTCTCACATTCACTCACTCACTCTCACTCACACTCACAGTCACTCACTTACTCTCTCTCTTTATTTCATTCTTTCTTTCTCTCACTCTCTGTCTCACACACACGGGGACACACACACGCACATGTGCGCACATGTGCACACACGCGCACGCACGCAAACGCACACACACGAACACACACACACACACACACACATACACACACCATGGCTCCCGCAGAGCTGCTCTGTAATGATGAATTAAATATGGTGTCCCAAAGAGACGAGGGCCTTTTGACCTCTACCCTTCAGCCATGCAGCCACCAGGGGTAGGCAGGTGTAAAAGGTAATGGCTCAGACAGACAGACACTCATACACTGGCCATGAGTCTGGAGAACTGCCTCTCAGATAGAGGACAGGGGGAGGAGGGGAGGAAAGGGGGAGGAGGGGAGGGATGAATGTCAAGAATAGAAACAGAGGAAAAGGAGAGCGAGAGGTGGGGGACGGAGTTGGAGGGTTTTTCAAAAGAGGGGTTGCTGGATTAGAGAAACCTTACAAGTGGAACAAAATGGGAAAATGAGAGGTGGGCAAGAAAAGAGGGAAGGAGTGAGAGGAGGGGTGGTTTCAGTAGAGGGGGCGAAGGGGGGCGTGTAGGATTAGGGGAACCTGGAGTGAATAGAGAGAAAGAGTAAAAGAGGTTGATTGTGTGAAGAGTGAAACAAGAGGGTGGCTGTGTATTGGTTGAGTGTGTTTGCATGTGAATGAGAGTCTGGGTTAACTCATGTGACTCCACGGGTCAGAGATGGAACACAGGCTTATGGGCTGGCGGTTGCTAGGAGTAGCAGAGGGTAGGGGTTAGGGAGCTACGGGTAGGAGTAGCAGAGGGTAGGGGTTAGCGGTAGGGGTTAGGGAGCTACGGGTAGGATTAGCAGAGGGTAGGGGTTAGCGGTAGGGGTTAGGGAGCTACGGGTAGGATTAGCAGAGGGTAGGGGTTAGCGGTAGGGGTTAGGGAGCTACGGGTAGGAGTAGCAGAGGGTAGGGGTTAGCGGTAGGGGTTAGAAAGCTACGGGTAGGATTAGCAGAGGGTAGGGGTTAGCGGTAGGGGTTAGGGAGCTACGGGTAGGAGTAGCAGAGGGTAGGGGTTAGGGGTAGGGGTTAGGGTGCTACGGGTAGGAGTAGCAGAGGGTAGGGGTTAGGGGTAGGGGTTAGGGAGCTACGGGTAGGAGTAGCAGAGGGTAGGGGTTAGGGGTAGCGGTTAGGGAGCTACGGGTAGGAGTAGCAGAGGGTAGGGATTAGGGGTAGGGGTTAGGGAGCTACGGGTAGGAGTAGCAGAGGGTAGGGGTTAGGGAGCTACGGGTAGGAGTAGCAGAGGGTAGGAGTTAGGGGTAGGGGTTAGGGTGCTACGGGTAGGAGTAGCAGAGGGTAGGAGTTAGGGGTAGGGGTTAGGGTGCTACGGGTAGGAGTAGCAGAGGGTAGGAGTTAGGGGTAGGGGATGGGAGCTACGGGTAGGAGTAGCAGAGGGTAGGGGTTAGGAGTAGGGGTTAGGGAGCTACGGTTAGGAGTAGCAGAGGGTAGGGGTTAGGAGTAGGGGTTAGGGAGCTACGGCTAGGAGTAGCAGAGGGTAGGGGTTAGGGAGCTACGGGTAGGAGTAGCAGAGGGTAGGGGTTAGGGTGCTACGGGTAGGAGTAGCAGAGGGTAGGGGTTAGGGGTAGGTGTTAGGGAGCTACGGTTAGGAGTAGCAGAGGGTAGGGGTTAGGGAGCTACGGGTAGGAGTAGCAGAGGGTAGGGGTTAGGGAGCTACGGGTAGGAGTAGCAGAGGGTAGGGGTTAGGGGTAGGGGTTAGGGAGCTACGTGTAGGAGTAGCAGAGGGTATGGGTTAGGGGTAGGGGTTAGGGAGCTACGGGTAGGAGTAGCAGAGGGTAGGGGTTAGGAGTAGGGGTTAGGGAGCTACGGTTAGGAGTAGCAGAGGGTAGGGGTTAGGGGTAGGGGTTAGGGAGCTACGGTTAGGAGTAGCAGAGGGTAGGGGTTAGGGAGCTACGGGTAGGAGTAGCAGAGGGTAGGGGTTAGGGGTAGGGGTTAGGGAGCTACGTGTAGGAGTAGCAGAGGGTATGGGTTAGGGGTAGGGGTTAGGGAGCTACGGGTAGGAGTAGCAGAGGGTAGGGGTTAGGAGTAGGGGTTAGGGAGCTACGGTTAGGAGTAGCAGAGGGTAGGGGTTAGGGGTAGGGGTTAGGGAGCTACGGGTAGGAGTAGCAGAGGGTAGGGGTTAGGGGTAGGAGTTAGGGAGCTACGGGTAGGAGTAGCAGAGGGTAGGGGTTAGGGGTAGGGGTTAGGGAGCTACGGGTAGGAGTAGCAGAGGGTAGGGTGCTAGGGGTTAGGGAGCTACGGGTAGGAGTAGCAGAGGGTAGGAGTTAAGGGTAGGGGTTAGGGAGCTACGGGTAGGAGTAGCAGAGGGTAGTGTGCTAGGGGTTAGGGAGCTACGGGTAGGAGTAGCAGAGGGTAGGGGTTAGGGGTAGGGGTTAGGGAGCTACGGGTCGGAGTAGCAGAGGGTAGGGTGCTAGGGGTTAGGGTGCTATGGGTAGGAGTAGCAGAGGGTAGGGGTTAGGGGTGGGGGTTAGGGTGCTACGGGTAGGAGTAACAGAGGGTAGGGGTAGGGGTTAGGGAGCTACGGGTAGGAGTAGCAGAGGGTAGGGGTTAGGGAGCTACGGGTAGGAGTAGCAGAGGGTAGGGGTTAGGGGTAGGGGTTAGGGAGCTACGGGTAGGAGTATCAGAGGGTTAGGGGTAGGGGTTAGGGAGCTACGGGTAGGAGTAGCAGAGGGTAGGGCTTAGGGGTAGGGGTAGGGGTTAGGGAGCTACGAGTAGGAGTAGCAGAGGGTAGGGGTTAGGGGTAGGGGTTAGGGTGCTACGGGTAGGAGTAGCAGAGGGGTAGGGGTAGGGGTTAGGGAGCTACGGGTAGGAGTAGCAGAGGGTAGAGGGGTAGGGGTTAGGGTGCTATGGGTAGGGGTAGCAGAGGTAGGGTGCTAGGGGTAGGGGTTAGGGTGCTATGGGTAGGAGTAGCAGAGGGTAAGGTTCTAGGAGTAGGGGTTAGGGTGCTATGGGTAGGGGTAGCAGAGGGTAGTGTTCTAGGGGTAGGGGTTAGGGATCTACGGGTAGGAGTAGCAGAGGGTAGAGGGGTAGGGGTTAGGGAGCTACGGGTAGGAGTAGCAGAGGGTAGGGGTTAGGAGTAGGGGTTAGGGAGCTACGGTTAGGAGTAGCAGAGGGTAGGGGTTAGGGGTAGGGGTTAGGGAGCTACGGGTAGGAGTAGCAGAGGGTAGGGGTTAGGGGTAGGAGTTAGGGAGCTACGGGTAGGAGTAGCAGAGGGTAGGGGTTAGGGGTAGGGGTTAGGGAGCTACGGGTAGGAGTAGCAGAGGGTAGGGTGCTAGGGGTTAGGGAGCTACGGGTAGGAGTAGCAGAGGGTAGGAGTTAAGGGTAGGGGTTAGGGAGCTACGGGTAGGAGTAGCAGAGGGTAGTGTGCTAGGGGTTAGGGAGCTACGGGTAGGAGTAGCAGAGGGTAGGGGTTAGGGGTAGGGGTTAGGGAGCTACGGGTCGGAGTAGCAGAGGGTAGGGTGCTAGGGGTTAGGGTGCTATGGGTAGGAGTAGCAGAGGGTAGGGGTTAGGGGTGGGGGTTAGGGTGCTACGGGTAGGAGTAACAGAGGGTAGGGGTTAGCGGTAGGGGTTAGGGAGCTACGGGTAGGAGTAGCAGAGGGTAGGGGTTAGGGAGCTACGGGTAGGAGTAGCAGAGGGTAGGGGTTAGGGGTAGGGGTTAGGGAGCTACGGGTAGGAGTATCAGAGGGTTAGGGGTAGGGGTTAGGGAGCTACGGGTAGGAGTAGCAGAGGGTAGGGCTTAGGGGTAGGGGTTAGGGAGCTACGAGTAGGAGTAGCAGAGGGTAGGGGTTAGGGGTAGGGGTTAGGGTGCTACGGGTAGGAGTAGCAGAGGGGTAGGGGTAGGGGTTAGGGAGCTACGGGTAGGAGTAGCAGAGGGTAGAGGGGTAGGGGTTAGGGTGCTATGGGTAGGGGTAGCAGAGGTAGGGTGCTAGGGGTAGGGGTTAGGGTGCTATGGGTAGGAGTAGCAGAGGGTAAGGTTCTAGGAGTAGGGGTTAGGGTGCTATGGGCAGGGGTAGCAGAGGGTAGTGTTCTAGGGGTAGGGGTTAGGGATCTACGGGTAGGAGTAGCAGAGGGTAGAGGGGTAGGGGTTAGGGAGCTACGGGTAGGAGTAGCAGAGGGTAGAGCAGTAGGGGTTAGGGTGCTATGGGTAGGAGTAGCAGAGGGTAGGGTGCTAGGGGTAGGGGTTAGGGTGCTATGGGTAGGAGTAGCAGAGGGTAGGGTGCTAGGGGTAGGGGTTAGGGTGCTACGGGTAGGGGAGACAGAGGGATAGTGCTGAAAGTAGTGGGCTAGGGGAGAGGGATAGTGAGGGTATAGGGAAGTGTGGATGTGTGTGCTGACAGGTTCAGATTTGTGTCTGAAAGGGGAGTTTGGCCTAGCATAGGACTATGTTCCTAGTCCCCATATAGCTGCTCTGTAGCTGCAGCCCAGTCACTGTGAGAGGTGGGGTCTGGGATACAGTCACTGTGAGAGGTGGGGTCTGGGAAACAGTCACTGTGAGAGGTGGGGTCTGGGATACAGTCACTGTGAGAGGTGATGTCTGGGATACAGTCACTGTGAGAGGTGGGGTCTGGGATACAGTCACTGTGAGAGGTGGGGTCTGGGATACAGTCACTGTGAGAGGTGATGTCTGGGATACAGTCACTGTGAGAGGTGATGTCTGGGATACAGTCACTGTGAGAGGTGGGGTCTGGGATACTGTCACTGTGAGAGGTGGGGTCTGGGATACAGTCACTGTGAGAGGTGGGTGTGGGATACAGTCACTGTAAGAGGTGGGGTCTGGGATACAGTCACTGTGCGAGGTGGGGTCTGGGATACAGTCACTGTGAGAGGTGATGTCTGGGATACAGTCACTGTGAGAGGTGGGGTCTGGGATACAGTCACTGTGCGAGGTGGGGTCTGGGATACAGTCACTGTGCAAGGTGGGGTCTGGGATACAGTCACTGTGAGAGGTGATGTCTGGGATACAGTCACTGTGAGAGGTGATGTCTGGGATACAGTCACTGTGAGAGGTGGGGTCTGGGATACTGTCACTGTGAGAGGTGGGGTCTGGGATACAGTCACTGTCAGAGGTGGGGTCTGGGATACAGTCACTGTGCGAGGTGGGGTGTGGGATACAGTCACTGTGAGAGGTGATGTCTGGGATACAGTCACTGTGAGAGGTGGGGTCTGGGATACAGTCACTGTGCGAGGTGATGTCTGGGATACAGTCACTGTGAGAGGTGATGTCTGGGATACAGTCACTGTGCGAGGTGATGTCTGGGATACAGTCACTGTGCGAGGTGATGTCTGGGATACAGTCACTGTGAGAGGTGATGTCTGGGATACAGTCACTGTGAGAGGTGGGGTCTGGGATACAGTCACTGTGCGAGGTGATGTCTGGGATACAGTCACTGTGAGAGGTGATGTCTGGGATACAGTCACTGTGCGAGGTGATGTCTGGGATACAGTCACTGTGAGAGGTGATGTCTGGGATACAGTCACTGTGAGAGGTGGGGTCTGGGATACAGTCACTGTGAGAGGTGGGGTCTGGGATACAGTCACTGTGAGAGGTGGGGTCTGGGATACAGTCACTGTGCGAGGTGGGGTCTGGGATACAGTCACTGTGAGAGGTGGGGTCTGGGATACAGTCACCGTGAGAGGTGATGTCTGGGATACAGTCACTGTGAGAGGTGGGGTCTGGGATACAGTCACTGTGAGAGGTGGGGTCTGGGATACAGTCACTGTGAGAGGTGGGGTCTGGGATACAGTCACTGTGAGAGGTGATGTCTGGGATACAGTCACTGTGAGAGGTGGGGTCTGGGATACAGTCACTGTGCGAGGTGATGTCTGGGATACAGTCACTGTGAGAGGTGATGTCTGGGATACAGTCACTGTGAGAGGTGATGTCTGGGATACAGTCACTGTGAGAGGTGGGGTCTGGGATACAGTCACTGTGAGAGGTGATGTCTGGGATACAGTCACTGTGAGAGGTGGGGTCTGGGATACAGTCACTGTGAGAGGTGATGTCTGGGATACAGTCACTGTGAGAGGTGGGGTCTGGGATACAGTCACTGTGAGAGGTGGGGTCTGGGATACAGTCACTGTGAGAGGTGGGGTCTGGGATACAGTCACGAATGTAGAGGAATGGCAGTGGGTGTGAGGGATGGAAGTATGGAACGGTGTGGGGAAAAGGGGGAGAGATGGAAGTATGGAACGGTGTGGGGAAAAGGGGGAGAGATGGAAGTATGGAACGGTGTGGGGAAAAGGGGGAGAGATGGAAGTATGGAACGGTGTGGGGAAAAGGGGGAGAGATGGAAGTATGGAACGGTGTGGGGAAAAGGGGGAGAGATGGAAGTATGGAACGGTGTGGGGAAAAGGGGGAGAGATGGGTGGAAGATGGGCTGGGAGGAAGTGAAATTGGGTAGAATAAAGGGATGATTAGGTGAAATGGAGGTGAAAGCCCTTCTCCTGGCCTATGACAGCTGTGTGTGTGTAGGGTGGGATGAGCTAATTGGTGTCTCATGGGGTGTGTCTTTGTGCGTGTGTGTGTGTGAGATATTATTAGGGCTGGTCAAATTGATGGCTGTCCCTGTCTGAGCCTGGTCAGCTGCTGATGTGCTCTCAGCATGGTCTTAAAGAGGAGAGCGCCTGGCTGACCATCTGCTGTCCAGACACAAACACACCTCCATTATTCATACATACACGAACGCTCACACAGAGGGCAGGGTGGACTGCCAGTGGAAGAGGAAGGGGTACATGGAGCACAGGTTGGGGGGAGAGGGGGATGAAGGAAAAAAAAGTGAGGGTGAGGGAAGGAGGGGCGGACTGGCCATCTGGTATTTCTGGCCTCAAGGAAAAGATTGTCCGGACTCGGGGCCTCAAGGATAAGATTGTCCTTCTCGGGGCCTCAAGGAAAAGATTGTCCTTCTCGGGGCCTCAAGGAAAAGATTGTCCAGTCTCGGGGCCTCAAGGAAAAGATTGTCCGGACTCGGGGCCTCAAGGAAAAGATTGTCCGGTCTCGGGGCCTCAAGGAAAAGATTGTCCGGTCTCGGGGCCTCAAGGAAAAGATTGTCCTTCTCGGGGCCTCAAGGAAAAGATTGTCCGGTCTCGGGGCCTCAAGGAAAAGATTATCCGGTCTCGGGGCCTCAAGGAAAAGATTGTCCTTCTCGGGGCCTCAAGGAAAAGATTATCCGGTCTCGGGGCCTCAAGGAAAAGATTGTCCTTCTCGGGGCCTCAAGGAAAAGATTGTCCGGTCTCGGGGACTCAAGGAAGAAAATGGGCCTGAGTGTTAGAAATGCCAGGACTGATTACTGGGTCCAGTCTGCCCCTGGAGGGAGGGAGGGAGAGAGAGAGAGAGACAGTGAGCGGGGGGAGGGAAAGAGACAGAAAGAGAGAGAGGAAGAGATAGAGGAAGAGAGGGGAACTGTGACCCTGTAGTCTGAAGCTGGCTGTGCTTCAGTGGCCATGTGAGAAGAGCACCTTAACCTCAGTGTGACGCAAACACACACGCACGCACGCACGCACGCACGCACGCACGCACGCACTCTCACACACACACACACACACACACACACACACACACACACACACACACACACACACACACACACACACACACACACACACACACACACACACACACACACACACACACACACACACACACACACACACACACACAGTGGAGGAAATAGTTTGAGTTTGTCTTGAAGACTGGGTTGCATTTGCTTTGAACATGCTTTGAACATCCACAGGACATGGTGGACAGGACAGGATGACAGGACAGGGGTGACAGGACAGGGATGACAGGACAGGGAGGACATGACAGGACAGGTAGGACAGGGGTAACAGGACAGGGGTGACAGGACAGGGATGACAGGACAGGGATGACAGGACAGGGAGGACAGGACATGGTGGACAGGACAGGATGACAGGACAGGGGTGACAGGACAGGGATGACAGGACAGGGAGGACAGGACAGGGGTGACATGACAGGACAGGTAGGACAGGGGTGACAGGACAGGGGTGACAGGACAGGGATGACAGGACAGGGAGGACAGGACATGGAGGACAGGACATGGATGACAGGACAGGGGTGACAGGACATGGAGGACAGGACAGGGAGGACAGGTGTGACAGGACATGGATGACAGGTCAGGGATGATGGGACAGGGCTGAACAGGACAGGATGACAGAACAGGGACGACAGGTGTGACGGGACAGGGGTGACAGGAGACTAGACTCTGTCTATAACTCTCATCTCTCTCTCTGTATATAACACTCCTCACTCTCTCTGTCTATAACACTCCTCTCTCTCTCTCTCTCTCTCTCTCTCTCTCTCTCTCTGTCTATAACACTCCCCTCTCTCTCTCTCTCTCTCTCTCTGTCTATAACACTCCACTCTCTCTCTGTCTATAACACTCCTCTCTCTCTCTCTCTCTCTCTCTCTGTCTATAACACTCCTCTCTCTCTCCCTGTCTATAACAATCCTCTCTCTCTCTCTGTCTATAACACTCCACTCAATTCAATTCAATTCAATTCAATTCAAGGGGCTTTATTGGCATGGGAAACATGTGTTAACATTGCCAAAGCAAGTGAGGTAGATAATATACAAAAGTCAAATAAACAATACAAATTAACAGTAAACATTACACATACAGAAGTTTCAAAACAAGAAAGACATTACAAATGTCATATTATATATATATACAGTGTTGTAACAATGTACAAATGGTTAAAGCACACAAGTTAAAATAAATAAGCATAAATATGGGTTGTATTTACAATGGTGTTTGTTCTTCACTGGTTGCCCTTTTCTTGTGGCAACAGGTCACAAATCTTGCTGCTGTGATGGCACACTGTGGAATTTCACCCAGTAGATATGGGAGTTTATCAAAATTGGATTTGTTTTCAAATTCTTTGTGGATCTGTGTAATCTGAGGGAAATATGTCTCTCTAATATGGTCATACATTGGGCAGGAGGTTAGGAAGTGCAGCTCAGTTTCCACCTCATTTTGTGGGCAGTGAGCACATAGCCTGTCTTCTCTTGAGAGCCATGTCTGCCTACGGCGGCCTTTCTCAATAGCAAGGCTATGCTCACTGAGTCTGTACATAGTCAAAGCTTTCCTTAAGTTTGGGTCAGTCACAGTGGTCAGGTATTCTGCCACTGTGTACTCTCTGTTTAGGGCCAAATAGCATTCTAGTTTGCTCTGTTTTTTTTGTTAATTCTTTCCAATGTGTCAAGTAATTATCTTTTTGTTTTCTCATGATTTGGTTGGGTCTAATTGTGCTGTTGTCCTGGGGCACTGTGGGGTGTGTTTGTGTTTGTGAACAGAGCCCTAGGACCAGCTTGCTTAGGGGACTCTTCTCCAGGTTCATCTCTCTGTAGGTGATGGCTTTGTTATGGAAGGTTTGGGAATCGCTTCCTTTTAGGTGGTTGTAGAATTTAACGGCTCTTTTCTGGATTTTGATAATTAGTGGGTATCGGCCTAATTCTGCTCTGCATGCATTATTTGGTGTTCTACGTTGTACACGGAGGATATTTTTGCAGAATTCTGCATGCAGAGTCTCAATTTGGTGTTTGTCCCATTTTGTGAAATCTTGGTTGGTGAGCGGACCCCAGACCTCACAACCATAAAGGGCAATGGGCTCTATGACTGATTCAAGTATTTTTAGCCAGATCCTAATTGGTATGTTGAAATTTATGTTCCTTTTGATGGCATAGAATGCCCTTCTTGCCTTGTCTCTCAGATCGTTCACAGCTCTGTGGAAGCTACCTGTGGTGCTGATGTTTAGGCCGAGGTATGTATAGTTTTTTGTGTGCTCTAGGGCAACGGTGTCTAGATGGAATTTGTGGTCCTGGCGACTGGACCTTTTTTGGAACACCATTATTTTGGTCTTACTGAGATTTACTGTCAGGGCCCAGGTCTGACAGAATCTGTGCAGAAGATCTAGGTGCTGTTGTAGGCCCTCCTTGGTTGGTGACAGAAGCACCAGATCATCAGCAAACAGTAGACATTTGACTTCGGATTCTAGTAGGGTGAGACCGGGTGCTGCAGACTGTTCTAATGCTCGCGCCAATTCATTGATATATATGTTGAAGAGGGTGGGGCTTAAGCTGCATCCCTGTCTCACCCCACGACCCTGTGAGAAGAAATGTGTGTGTCTTTTGCCAATTTTAACCGCACACTTGTTGTTTGTGTACATGGATTTTATAATGTCGTATGTTTTACCCCCAACACCACTTTCCATCAATTTGTATAGCAGACCCTCATGCCAAATTGAGTCGAAGGCTTTTTTGAAATCAACAAAGCATGAGAAGACTTTGCCTTTGTTTTGGTTTGTTTGGTTGTCAATTAGGGTGTGTAGGGTGAATACATGGTCTGTTGTACGGTAATTTGGTAAAAAGCCAATTTGACATTTGCTCAGTACATTGTTTTCATTGAGGAAATGTACGAGTCTGCTGTTAATGATAATGCAGAGTATTTTCCCAAGGTTACTGTTGACGCATATTCCATGGTAGTTATTGGGGTCAAATTTGTCTCCACTTTTGTGGATTGGGGTGATCAGTCCTTGGTTCCAAATATTGGGGAAGATGCCAGAGCTAAGGACGATGTTAAAGAGTTTTAATATAGCCAATTGGAATTTGTTGTCTGTATATTTGATCATTTCATTAAGGATACCATCAACACCACAGGCCTTTTTGGGTTGGAGGGTTTTTATTTTGTCCTGTAACTCATTCAAGGTAATTGGAGAATCCAGTGGGTTCTGGTAGTCTTTAATAGTTGATTCTAGGATTTGTATTTGATCATGTATATGTTTTTGCTCTTTATTCTTTGTTATAGAGCCAAAAAGATTGGAGAAGTGGTTTACCCATACATCTCCATTTTGGATAGATAATTCTTCGTGTTGTTGTTTGTTTAGTGTTTTCCAATTTTCCCAGAATTGGTTAGAGTCTATGGATTCTTCAATTACATTGAGCTGATTTCTGACGTGCTGTTCCTTCTTTTTCCGTAGTGTATTTCTGTATTGTTTTAGTGATTCACCATAGAGAAGGCGTAGACTCAGGTTTTCCGGGTCTCTATGTTTTTGGTTGGACAGGTTTCTCAATTTATTTCTTAGATTTTTGCATTCTTTATCAAACCATTTGTCATTGTTGTTCATTTTCTTCGGTTTTCTATTTGAGATTTTTAGATTTGATAGGGAAGCTGAGAGGTCAAAAATACTGTTAAGATTTTCTACTGCCAAGTTTACACCTTCACTATTGCAGTGGAACGTTTTACCCAGGAAGTTGTCTAAAAGGGATTGAATTTGCTGTTGCCTAATTGTTTTTTGGTAGGTTTCCAAACTGCATTCCTTCCATCTATAGCATTTCTTAATGTTACTCAGTTCCTTTGGCTTTGATGCCTCATGATTGAGTATTGCTCTGTTCAAGTAGACTGTGATTTTGCTGTGGTCTGATAGGGGTGTCAGTGGGCTGACTGTGAACGCTCTGAGAGACTCTGGGTTGAGGTCAGTGATAAAGTAGTCTACAGTGCTACTGCCAAGAGATGAGCTATAGGTGTACCTACCATAGGAGTCCCCTCGAAGCCTACCATTGACTATGTACATACCCAGCGTGCGACAGAGCTGCAGGAGTTGTGACCCGTTTTTGTTGGTTATGTTGTCATAGTTGTGCCTAGGTGGGCATATGGGGGAGGGAATGCTGTCACCTCCAGGTAGGTGTTTGTCCCCCTGTGTGCTGAGGGTGTCAGGTTCCTGTCCAGTTCTGGCATTTAGGTCGCCACAGACTAATACATGTCCCTGGGCCTGGAAATGATTGATTTCCCCCTCCAGGATGGAGAAGCTGTCTTCATTAAAGTATGGGGATTCTAGTGGGGGGATATAGGTAGCACACAGGAGGACATTTTTCTCTGTTAAGATAATTTCCTTTTGAATTTCTAGCCAAATGTAAAATGTTCCTGTTTTGATTAATTTAATGGAGTGAGTTAGGTCTGCTCTATACCAAATTAGCATTCCCCCTGAGTCCCTTCCCTGTTTCACACCTGGTAGTTTGGTGGATGGGACTACCAGCTCTCTGTAACCTAGAGGGCAACCAGTGGGTCCGTCTCCTCTATACCATGTTTCTTGCAGGATGACAATGTCTGCATTACCGATTTCTTTGGTGAAGTCCGGGTTCCTGCTCTTTAGGCCAAAGGCAGATGACCTCAGACCTTGGATATTCCAGGATGATATAGTGAAGGCTTTTTGTTCCATAAAGTGTCCAATGTTGTTGGTCGGGGTTTGGCCTCAGGCCAGTAAGTGTGAGCAGAGCCTGCTGAGCATCTGGTACATGCCGTTGGCTTGGGCGAGTGTAAGAGTGGGGGTTGGGCCTGTTTGCCCGCTCACTACCTGGGCGTATGTGTGACTTCCATGTTGATGCCCTCTTTGCGGGGGTGGGGTGCATGGGGTGGGCAGGAGTGGCATGGGTCTGATCTGAGGGGGCCTAAATTGGGTGTGGGCATGGTTGATGTGGGGGGGGTGTGTAGGTCCAGGGGGGGGTCCTGGAGGTCTTGGAGGGTGTCTCGCTGGTCTGGGTGGGGTGTCTATTGATCTGTTGCTCCTGTGTGAAGTGTTGGGGCTTCGTTTGAGAGCGATGTCCTTTAGAGTCCGGGCAAAGGTGGGCACTGCTGCCTTGTAGAGGTGGACCTGGTCATAGAGGCTGTTCAAGTCCAGGGTGGAGTGGTGGGCCAGAAAAACATTTGGTTTTGAGGCACAGTCACGGGAAATGCTTGCGTTTACCCGCTGTATTGTAGCAGGGTGGAAGTCTTTTCGTGGTAGCAGGGTGGAGATGACCACTTGTGCGTTGGGGAAAGTAGAAGAAGCTTTTTCAATCACTCCCTTCAGTGCTGTGGCCACCCTTTCCTGCTGTGCTCTCAGGTCGTTTGTGCCTGTGTGTATTATTATGTGGCTAGGTGAGCCTAGTTTGTCCTCAGACAGAAGGTCTAGGGCGCGCTGGGTGTTTGGACACCAGAGTTTAGACACACTGTGTTTGGGAAAAAGTTTATTTTCTTCTATATATTTCCCATTTGAGTCCATAAGAAGGACAATCTGTGTCTTGTGTTTGTCCTCAGTGGGTGTGGGGGGGTTGTCAGGAGGGCTATCAGGGTGGCTGACAGGGGGGGTGCTCAGAGGGGGTGAGAGCTGCTGGGCTTGGGGTTTTTCTTTTGTCTGTTCTGTTGTGATGTCGTTTCTATGGTCAGGGTCTGGTGTGGACTGTTCTGCTGTGGTGTCGAGACTTTTGTCGGGTGCTGAGGTGGGCTGTTCTGCTGGCGTCTCTGTGGGGATGGCCACCTCCCTAGTGGGTTGTTCTCTGTCACATGCCATCCCCCTCAACCTCTCCTCCAGCAGTCTGATCCTCTCCTCCATCCCCTTCTCCCTCTCCTCCTGTAGTCTGATCCTCTCCTCCATCCCCTTCTCCCTCTCCTCCTGTAGTCTGATCCTCTCCTCCATCCCCCTCTCCCTCTCCTCCTGTAGTCTGATCCTCTCCTCTAGTGCTCTGTTCTTCTCCTGCTCCTGCTCTTTCTCCTGTTGATGTTGTCTCACCACTGTCCATAGTGCAGATATGTCTTTCTCCACCTCCAGCTCTCCAGGTCTGGTTAAGGGGGTGTTGTTGTGCTGGACTGTTGTCTGGGTCTGTGCTGACTGGAGTGTGATCACCTGCTGTTCCAGCTCCACCTGCCTTACCTCCAGCTGGGTGAATTTATCCTTCATTTCAATGAGGGAGAAGTACTCTGTACTGGGAGGTTGACTGTCTGCTGAGGGTTGCTCGTCTGTGGGGTTATATGGTGAAGAGGTTTGGTCTGACCCACTTGGGGTGGGGGTATCTTTATCAAGGGAGAGCTTCTCCTGCTGGGCTAATTCTTTGATTAGGTGAAAGTCCAGCTGAAACTGTTTGTGGTTGCCCTGTACCAATACTGTTCCAGACTTATAGAGATTTATATTAGCTGACTCCTCGTCCTCATTGTCAAGAATCCTGAGTTTCCACCCCTCGTTAACCTCCCCTCTCTTAACAGAGGGGTAGTGTGCTAATATAGCACTGTGCCATGCCTGGGGATGGTTTGTGTGGAAGATAAGGTTGCTGATGTTCCCATTTTTGTAATAGTCAGCAAAAAGTGTCTCTTGATTTTCCATAAGGAGCTTCATTTTGTGATCTTTTCTTGTCTTGTCATTTTTTACATGCACAGGGTACTGTATTTTAATTACCTCTGAACAGCAGGAGGGAGCTTCTAAGGCCTCTCCATTTGGTTGGGGTAGACTATTCGACTCTCCTGCCATTGTTGGGCTAATGGGCTTTGACACCTCTCACTTGACACTTAAGTGCTAGTTGAAGCTGTATCAAGCTTGGCAGAATTATATTACTATTCAGTCCTTATAAAGTAGTGTCATGTATTTTTCTTCTTGGCTTTTGGAAATCAAATATAGTTTCAGACTAAACATTACTCACTCAGTTCCAGGTTGGGTGGTGTTCTCAGGTTTCTGTTGTTTTCCAGAGGATTTGCTGAATATAATAATTAATCCTTGGTAGATGTGAACCTTCCAGGTGATTCCGTAAATCCGTCCAAAATCAGGTTGTAGGTTTTGAGTTTTGATTTGAAGTGAAGGTTATGTTGTAGAGGGTAGCATCCTGTATGGGTTCCTGACAAAAAATCCAAGTTTATCTAACTCTAAATTTATCTTTTTTAAAGAAAATGCTGAAAAATGCAGGAGCTCATCTGATCGTGACCCACCTCTCTCTCTCTCTCTCTCTCTCTGTCTATAACACTCCTCTCTCTCTGTCTATAACACTCCTCTCTCTCTCTCTGTCTATAACACTCCTCTCTCTCTCTGTCTATAACACTCCTCTCTCTCTGTCTGTCTATAACACTCCTCTCTCTCTGTCTATAACACTCCTCTCTCTCTGTCTATAACACTCCTCTCTCTCTCTGTCTATAACACTCCTCTCTCTCTGTCTGTCTATAACACTCCTCTCTCTCTGTCTATAACACTCCTCTCTCTCTGTCTATAACACTCCTCTCTCTCTCTGTCTATAACACTCCTCTCTCTCTCTCTGTCTATAACACTCCTCTCTCTCTCTGTCTATAACACTCCTCTCTCTCTCTGTCTATAACACTCCTCTCTCTCTGTCTATAACACTCCTCTCTCTCTCTGTCTATAACACTCCTCTCTCTCTGTCTGTCTATAACACTCCTCTCTCTCTGTCTGTCTATAACACGCCTCTCTCTCTGTCTATAACACTCCTCTCTCTCTCTGTCTATAACACTCCTCTCTCTCTGTCTGTCTATAACACTCCTCTCTCTCTGTCTGTCTATAACACTCCTCTCTCTCTCTGTCTATAACACTCCTCTCTCTCTGTCTATAACACTCCTCTCTCTCTCTGTCTATAACACTCCTCTCTCTCTGTCTATAACACTCCTCTCTCTCTGTCTGTCTATAACACTCCTCTCTCTCTGTCTGTCTATAACACTCCTCTCTCTCTCTGTCTATAACACTCCTCTCTCTCTGTCTATAACACTCCTCTCTCTCTCTGTCTATAACACTCCTCTCTCTCTCTCTGTCTATAACACTCCTCTCTCTCTGTCTGTCTATAACACTCCTCTCTCTCTCTCTGTCTATAACACTCCTCTCTCTCTGTCTATAACACTCCTCTCTCTCTCTGTCTATAACACTCCTCTCTCTCTCTCTGTCTATAACACTCCTCTCTCTCTGTCTGTCTATAACACTCCTCTCTCTCTCTCTGTCTATAACACTCCTCTCTCTCTGTCTATAACACTCCTCTCTCCCTGTCTATAACAATCCTCTCTCTCTCTGTCTGTCTATAACACTCCTCTCTCTGTCTGTCTATAACACTCCTCTCTCTGTCTGTCTATAACACTCCTCTCTCTCTGTCTATAACACTCCTCTCTCTCTCTCTGTCTATAACACTCCTCTCTCTCTCTCTGTCTATAACACTCCTCTCTCTCTGTCTATAACACTCCTCTCTCTCTGTCTATAACACTCCTCTCTCTCTCTGTCTATAACACTCCTCTCTCTCTGTCTATAACACTCCTCTCTCTCTCTGTCTATAACACTCCTCTCTCTCTCTCTGTCTATAACACTCCTCTCTCTCTCTCTGTCTATAACACTCCTCTCTCTCTCTCTGTCTATAACACTCCTCTCTCTCTCTCTGTCTATAACACTCCTCTCTCTCTGTCTATAACACTCCTCTCTCTCTGTCTATAACACCCCTCTCTCTCTCTGTCTATAACACTCCTCTCTCTCTCTGTCTATAACACTCCTCTCTCTCTCTCTGTCTATAACACTCCTCTCTCTCTGTCTATAACACTCCTCTCTCTCTGTCTATAACACTCCTCTCTCTCTGTCTATAACACTCCTCTCTCTCTCTATAACACTCCTCTCTCTCTCTCTGTCTATAACACTCCTCTCTCTCTCTGTCTATAACACTCCTCTCTCTCTCTGTCTATAACACTCCTCTCTCTCTCTGTCTATAACAATCCTCTCTCTCTCTCTGTCTATAACACTCCTCTCTCTCTCTCTGTCTATAACACTCCTCTCTCTCTCTGTCTATAACACTCCTCTCTCTCTGTCTATAACACTCCTCTCACTCTGTCTGTCTATAACACTCCTCTCTCTCTCTGTCTATAACAATCCTCTCTCTCTCTGTCTAACACGCCACTCTCTCTCTCTGTCTATAACACTCCTCTCTCTCTGTCTATAACACTCCTCTCTCTGTCTGTCTATAACACTCCTCTCTCTCTCTGTCTATAACACTCCTCTCTCTCTCTCTGTCTATAACACTCCTCTCTCTCTCTGTCTATAACACTCCTCTCTCTCTCTGTCTATAACACTCCTCTCTCTCTGTCTATAACACTCCTCTCTCTCTCTCTGTCTATAACACTCCTCTCTCTCTCTGTCTATAACACTCCTCTCTCTCTGTCTGTCTATAACACTCCTCTCTCTCTGTCTATAACACTCCTCTCTCTCTGTCTATAACACTCCTCTCTCTCTCTGTCTATAACACTCCTCTCTCTCTGTCTGTCTATAACACTCCTCTCTCTCTGTCTATAACACTCCTCTCTCTCTGTCTATAACACTCCTCTCTCTCTCTCTGTCTATAACACTCCTCTCTCTCTCTGTCTATAACACTCCTCTCTCTCTCTGTCTATAACACTCCTCTCTCTCTCTGTCTATAACACTCCTCTCTCTCTGTCTATAACACTCCTCTCTCTCTCTGTCTATAACACTCCTCTCTCTCTGTCTATAACACTCCTCTCTCTCTCTGTCTATAACACTCCTCTCTCTCTGTCTATAACACTCCTCTCTCTCTCTGTCTATAACACTCCTCTCTCTCTGTCTATAACACTCCTCTCTCTCTGTCTGTCTATAACACTCCTCTCTCTCTCTGTCTATAACACTCCTCTCTCTCTGTCTATAACACTCCTCTCTCTCTCTGTCTATAACACTCCTCTCTCTCTGTCTATAACACTCCTCTCTCTCTGTCTATAACACTCCTCTCTCTCTGTCTGTCTATAACACTCCTCTCTCTCTCTGTCTATAACACTCCTCTCTCTCTGTCTATAACACTCCTCTCTCTCTCTGTCTATAACACTCCTCTCTCTCTCTCTCTCTGTCTATAACACTCCTCTCTCTCTGTCTGTCTATAACACTCCTCTCTCTCTCTCTGTCTATAACACTCCTCTCTCTCTCTGTCTATAACACTCCTCTCTCTCTCTCTGTCTATAACACTCCTCTCTCTCTGTCTGTCTATAACACTCCTCTCTCTCTCTCTGTCTATAACACTCCTCTCTCTCTGTCTATAACACTCCTCTCTCCCTGTCTATAACAATCCTCTCTCTCTCTGTCTGTCTATAACACTCCTCTCTCTGTCTGTCTATAACACTCCTCTCTCTGTCTGTCTATAACACTCCTCTCTCTCTGTCTATAACACTCCTCTCTCTCTCTCTGTCTATAACACTCCTCTCTCTCTCTCTGTCTATAACACTCCTCTCTCTCTGTCTATAACACTCCTCTCTCTCTGTCTATAACACTCCTCTCTCTCTCTGTCTATAACACTCCTCTCTCTCTGTCTATAACACTCCTCTCTCTCTCTGTCTATAACACTCCTCTCTCTCTCAATTCAATTCAATTCAATTCAAGGGGCTTTATTGGCATGGGAAACATGTGTTAACATTGCCAAAGCAAGTGAGGTAGATAATATACAAAAGTCAAATAAACAATAAAAATGAACAGTAAACATTACACATACAGAAGTTTCAAAACAATAAAGACATTACAAATGTCATATTATATATATGCAGTGTTGTAACAATGTACAAATGGTTAAAGCACACAAGTTAAAATAAATAAACATAAATATGGGTTGTATTTACAATGGTGTTTGTTCTTCACTGGTTGCCCTTTTCTTGTGGCAACAGGTCACAAATCTTGCTGCTGTGATGGCACACTGTGGAATTTCACCCAGTAGATATGGGAGTTTATCAAAATTGGATTTGTTTTCGAATTCTTTGTGGATCTGTGTAATCTGAGGGAAATATGTCTCTCTAATATGGTCATACATTGGGCAGGAGGTTAGGAAGTGCAGCTCAGTTTCCACCTCATTTTGTGGGCAGTGAGCACATAGCCTGTCTTCTCTTGAGAGCCATGTCTGCCTACGGCGGCCTTTCTCAATAGCAAGGCTATGCTCACTGAGTCTGTACATAGTCAAAGCTTTCCTTAGGTTTGGGTCAGTCACAGTGGTTAGGTATTCTGCCACTGTATACTCTCTGTTTAGGGCCAAATAGCATTCTAGTTTGCTCTGTTTTTTTGTTAATTCTTTCCAATGTGTCAAGTAATTATCTTTTTGTTTTCTCATGATTTGGTTGGGTCTAATTGTGCTGTTGTCCTGGGGCTCTGTGGGGTGTGTTTGTGTTTGTGAACAGAGCCCTAGGACCAGCTTGCTTAGGGGACTCTTCTCCAGGTTCATCTCTCTGTAGGTGATGGCTTTGTTATGGAAGGTTTGGGAATCGCTTCCTTTTAGGTGGTTGTAGAATTTAACGGCTCTTTTCTGGATTTTGATAATTAGTGGGTATCGGCCTAATTCTGCTCTGCATGCATTATTTGGTGTTCTACGTTGTACACGGAGGATATTTTTGCAGAATTCTGCATGCAGAGTCTCAATTTGGTGTTTGTCCCATTTTGTGAAATCTTGGTTGGTGAGCGGACCCCAGACCTCACAACCATAAAGGGCAATGGGCTCTATGATGGGCTCTCTCTCTGTCTATAACACTCCTCTCTCTCTGTCTATAACACTCCTCTCTCTCTCTCTGTCTATAACACTCCTCTCTCTCTGTCTATAACACTCCTCTCTCTCTGTCTATAACACCCCTCTCTCTCTCTGTCTATAACACTCCTCTCTCTCTCTGTCTATAACACTCCTCTCTCTCTGTCTATAACACTCCTCTCTCTCTGTCTATAACACTCCTCTCTCTCTCTGTCTATAACACTCCTCTCTCTCTCTCTGTCTATAACACTCCTCTCTCTCTGTCTATAACACTCCTCTCTCTCTGTCTATAACACTCCTCTCTCTCTCTGTCTATAACACTCCTCTCTCTCTCTGTCTATAACACTCCTCTCTCTCTGTCTGTCTATAACACTCCTCTCTCTCTGTCTATAACACTCCTCTCTCTCTCTGTCTATAACACTCCTCTCTCTCTGTCTATAACACTCCTCTCTCTCTCTGTCTATAACACTCCACTCTCTCTGTCTATAACACTCCTCTCTCTCTGTCTATAACACTCCTCTCTCTCTCTGTCTATAACACTCCTCTCTCTGTCTGTCTATAACACTCCTCTCTCTCTGTCTATAACACTCCTCTCTCTCTGTCTATAACACTCCTCTCTCTCTCTGTCTATAACACTCCTCTCTCTCTGTCTATAACACTCCTCTCTCTCTCTGTCTTTGACAGTCCTCTCTTTATCTCTTATTATATGATGTCTCCGTCAGGAAGAGAACACACAAAATCCTCACTGATGTTGCCTCGCTCAGTAACTTTTCCTGGCCGTTCTTTAGTCAATGTATGTATGTATAATAGAAGAATAGAGAGATGGAACATGGACAGTAGAGAATCCACCCTTCTCTTCTTTCTTCACTTACTGGCATTACATAATGGTGAGAGGCATTGAATGGAGAGATCTGTGTGTTTGTGTGTTTGTGGTTGTGTCCTCCAACTCAGGTCAGCCTGATTCTCAAACTACCTCCTATTCCAGCAGACCTGTGAAGTCAGCTGTAATTGCAGTCCATTTCTCCCCTTGACTCTCTGCTCTCCTGTGGCGTGTCCTTCTTTGCCTTTCTCTCTCTCTCCCTCCTCTCTTTCTCTTTTCTGGGTCCACTTTTCTCCTGTCTTTCTCCATCTTTAGCTCTTTCCGTCTCTCTCTTTCTCTCTCTCTCTGTCTCTCCCTCCCTCCGTCTCTTTGTGTGTGTGATGTAGATCACGGGACTGTCAGAGGTCAAATCAAAGTTAATTGTACACGTACACAGATGTGCAAGTGTTATAGCAGGTGCAGCGAAAATGCTTGTTACAAGCTCCAACAGTGTAGAAGAGATAGAGCGCACACAGTCATAATCTCCACCACGTACCTTTATTATCTCAGCTCACTGGTCACCATAGCAGCACCCACCCGTAGCATGCGCTCCAGCAGGTATATTTCACTGGTCAAACCAAAGACAATTCCTCTTTCGACCGCCTTTCCTTCCAGTTCTCTGCTGCCAATGACTGGAACGAACTGCAAAAATCACTGAAGCTGGAGACTCATATCTCCCTCACTAACTTTAAGCACCAGCTGTCAGAGCAGCTCACAGATCACTGCACCTGTAAATAGCCTATCTGTAAATAGCCCATCCAACTACCTCATCCCCATACTGTTACCTATTTTATTTATTTTTCCTCCTTTGCACCCCAGTATCTCTACTTGTACATTCATCTTCTGCAAATCTATCACTCCAGTGTTTAACTGCTATATTGTCATTTTTTCACCACTATTTATTGCCTTACCTCCGGCATCCTACCTCATTTGCACACACTGTATATACTGTATATATACTTATTTTTCTACTGTATTATTGACTGTATGTTTGTTTATTTCATGTGTAACTCTGTGTTGTTGTTTGTGTCGCACTGCTTTGCTTTATCTTGGCCAGGTCGCAGTTGTAAATGAGAACTAGTTCTCAACTAGCCTACCTGGTTAAATAAAGGTTAAATAAAAAATAAATAAAAATGAGTAAACACACAACGTTTCCATCCTGCTAGGATCTTCGTCAGGTTATTTCACAGGAAGTGCACCACACCCATATTGATAGACGTAAGACAAGCATCAATTAGGGCGGTCTATACATATTTAAGTTGGAAGGGGCACACAAAAACAATCGTATATAGCCACTTCTGGAATATTGTAATGATGTGCGCTGAGAGTCGGGAAGCAAGTTCAGAGTGTGATTTAATCAATAAACCAAACTTAAAACTAGAAACACGAACAACGCACAGACAGGAAATAGAAACAGAAACCATTTCGTCTGGGGAAGGAACCAAATGGAGTGACATATATAGGGAAGGTAATCAGGGAAGTGATGGAGTCCAGGTGAGTCTGACGACGCGCAGGTGCGTGTAACGATGGTAACAGGTGTGCGCCATAACGAGCAGCCTGGTGACCTAGAGGCCAAGGAGGGAGCATACGTGACAGTACCCCATCCCCAACGCGCAGCTCCAGCCGCAGGACGGCGACCAAAATGACTATCCCGAGGATCAGGAGCGAACCGGTCACCTCTGCTGATGCGCGGGATCCTGTTGCCGGCTGAGACACGGGAACCTGACAGACCGGCTGAGGCGGGGGAGCCTGTCAATCCGGCTCAGGCATGAGAGCCTGACGAGCCGGTGGAGGCCGGGGAGCCTGGCGATCTGTCTGAGGCGTACAGGCCTGTAGCGGCTCCCGGACCCGACGTCATTCCCATCGAAACAAAAAAAACGCTCTGATAGGTGGGGTGGAAATATGATCCAAAGTGAAACATGATCCAAAGTGCTAATTTATAGGGATATTTAAGACCAACCAAACGCAGGTTTTAGCGCTAACACAGTTGGTTATGTCATGAATTTAGACGGCAGAAACGCAGCCTATCCAGCTGTGAAGCACACTGCCCATATGACCATGGAACAAGAGTAGCCTGATGTGCTTTTGCTCCTGTATACTTTGTATTTAGAAACATAAAAAACTCATGTTTTTTCCCCATTTCGTTTTATTTTATTAAAAACCAAGCAAAGCATCCCCTCCTCTCAATTAAGTTTTTTTTTGTCTGCCTAATGTAATCGCGAAGTAGTCAAGACTGTCTATAAAGGGTTTGGCTACTGAGACAGCTTGGAAATAGATTTTAATCACCAAAGCTTTATTAAAATATAAAGTTTGATATGAGTAAAACAGTGATCTGACATTCCATTTGTATCTATGCATTGTAGGCACACGTTATTTTAGCATGCAGGTCCCATTTTGGACATGCGTAAAACCCCTCCATGATGTAGGCTTTGTGTCCATCATGAAATGAGAGATGAGTACCTCGGTGAATATCTGTGAACCTAGTATGTAGAAGTTATTCGTAACCTGGAAGATATATTGTTTTTCGTTAACTTTTATTACAACCAAACTTTAACTTATTAGACTGATTCACCTTGCTGATTTTATGGTGACAATAACGTCCATGTCGTGCTTGCAATGCAACTTCTGGGCCGCGCGTGCCATCGCACGCATGTCGATTTTGTCCACCCACACCAGATGCGATCAGGACACGCAGGTTGAAATATCAAAACGAACTCTGAAACAACTTGATTAATTTGGGGACAGGTCGAAAAGCATTAAACATTCATGGTAATTTAGCTTGCTAGCTTGCTGATGCTAGCTAATTTGTGCTGGGATATAAACATTGTGTCACGCCCTGACCTTAGAGATCCTTTTTATGTCTCTATTTTGGTTTGGTCAGGGTGTGAGTTGGGGTGGGTATTCTATGTTCTATTATTTGTATTTCTATGTTTTGGCCGGGTAGGGTTCTCAATCAGGGACAGCTGTCTATCATTGTCTCTGATTGAGAACCATACTTAGGTAGCCCTTTTTCCCACCTGTCTTTGTGGGAAGTTGACTTTGTTTATGGCACATAGCCTTTAGCTTCACGGTTTGTTTTGTAGTGTTTATTGTTTTGTCGGCATATTCACTTAAATAAAGGAATATGTACGCTCACCACGCTGCGCTTTGGTCCAGTTCTTTAGACGGCCGTGACACATTGGGTTGTTATTTTACCTGAAATGCACAAGGTCCTCTACTCCGATAATTAATCCACAGATAAAAGGGTAAACTGAGTTTGTTTCTAGTAATCTCTCCTTCTTCAGGATTCTTCTTCTTCTTTGGACTTTATATGGCGGTTGGCAACCAACTTTAAGGTGCATTACCACCACCAACTGGACTGGAGTGTGAACCTCAGTTCCTCTTTTAATCACCCACGTGGGTATATGCTGAGGAGATGAGGAGACCAATGAGGAGATAATAGAGGCGGGACTTGAAGTGCATCAAGTGTCACAAATAGAACCAAGTTCTATTTTAGTGCCTGGCCACGCAGACGCTCGTTGACGCGAGTGAATAACATGTACAGTTGAAGTCGGAAGTTTACATACTGTCACGCCCTGACTTTAGTTATATTTGGTTTCTTTATTATTTGGTTAGGTCAGGGTGTGACAAGGGTGGTTTGTTTAGTTTTTGTATTGTCTATGGGTTTTTGTTATCTATGGGGATTTTGTATTGTCTAGGGGTAATTAGGTTGATGGTGGCCTGGATGGGTTCCCAATCAGAGGCAGCTGTTTATCGTTGTCTCTGATTGGGGAGCCTATTTAGGTTGCCATTTTCCAAGTTGGTTTTGTGGGTAGTTATCCTTGTTTAGTTGCCTGTGAGCACTACGTTGGCTTCACGGTTCGTTTTGTTGTTTTGTGAGTTTGTTAAAGTGTTCTTTGTTTAAATAAATAAAGGAATAGATTCTAATCACGCTGCGCCTTGGTCCACTCCTTTAAACGGCCGTTACACATACACCTTAGCCAAATACATTTAAACTCAGTTTTTCACAATTCCTGACATTTAATCTGAGTAGAAATTCCCTGTCTTAGGTCAGTTAGGATCACCACTTTATTTTAAGAATGTAAATGTCAGAATAATTAAAGAGAGAATTGTTTATTTCAGCTTTTATTTATTTCATCACATTCCCAGTGGGTCAGAAGTTTACACACATTCAATTAGTATTTGGTAGCATTGCCTTTAAATTGTTTAACTTGGGTCAAACGTTTTGGGTAGCCTTCCGCAACCTTCCCACAATAAGTCCTTGCTCACACACGCTTTTTCAGTTCTGCCCACAAATCTTCTATAGGATTGAGGTCAGGGCTTTGTGATGGCCACTCCAATACCTTGACTTTGTTGTCCTTAAGCCATTTTACCACAACTTTGGAAGTATGCTTGGGGTCATAGTCCATTTGGAAGACCCATTTGCGACCAAGCTTTAACTTCCTGACTGATGTCTTGAGATGTTGCTTCAATATATCCACATAATTTTCCTTCCACATGATGCCATCTATTTTGTGAAGTGCACCAGTCCCTCCTGCAGCAAAACACCCCCACAACATGATGCTGCCACCCCCGTGCTTCACGGTTGGGATGGTGTTCTTCGGCTTGCAAGCCTGACCCTTTTTCCTCCAAATATAATGATGGTCATTGTGGCAAACAGTTCTATTTTTGTTTCATCAGACCAGAGGACATTTCTCCAAAAAGTACGCTCTTTGTCCCCATGTGCAGTTGCAAACCGTAGTCTGTCTTTTTTATGGCGGTTTTGGAGCAGTGGCTTCTTCCTTGCTGAGCGGCCTTTCAGGTTATGTCGATAAAGGACTCGTTTTACTGTGGATATAGATACTTATGTACCTGTTTCCTCCAGCATCTTCACAAGGTCCTTGCTGTTGTTCTGGGATTGATTTGCACTTTTCGCACCAAAGTACATTCATCTCTAGGAGACAGAACGCGTCTCCTTCCTGAGTGGTATGACGGCTGCGTCGTCCCATGGTGTTTATACTTGCGTACTGTTGTTTGTACAGATGAGCGTGGTACCTTCAGGCGTTTGGAAATTGCTCCCAAGGATGAACCAGACTTGTGGAGGTCTACAATTTCCTTTCTGAGGTCTTGGCTGATTTCCCCAAACTAAGAGGCACTGAGTTTGAAGGTAGGCCTTGAAATACATCCACAGGTACACCTCCAATTGACTCAAGTGATGTCAATTAGCCTATCAGAAACTTCTAAAGCCATGACATCATTTTCTGGAATTTTCCAAGCTGTTTAAAAAGGCACAGTCAATTTAGTGCAGGTAAACTTCTGACCCACTGGAATTGTGATACAGTGAGTTAAAAGTGAAATAATCTGTCTGTAAACAATTGTTGGAAAAATGACTTGTGTCATGAACAAAGTAGATGTCCTAACCGACTTGCCAAAATTATAGTTCGTTAACAAGAAATTTGTGGAGTGGTTGAAAAACGAGTTTTAATGACTCCAACCTAAGTGTATGTAAACTTCCGACTTCAACTGTATACATTAATATTTTATTTTTTAACGTTTATTGAACTAGGCTACGTATGTATGTGCACGTTTATTTTGCTATGCTCGCTCACGCGACGCGGGCGGTGTGGTCAGCATGTAAGATGGTTCAGATTATGTTCAGAAAATAGGCCTATTTGGCAGCAGTATAACAGTGAGAGGACATTCCCCCTTTCTCTTTATATTGAATCTTTGTCCAGCTCCTGAGAAAAGTTTGGATGTGTGTAAAACCCTCCGTAGTCTGTGTTGTTTTAATATTATGTGCCCACAGGGAGAAATAACGGGGCCTGTTAGTGTGACATAGCCCATTTAAAACAAGTTGTTGTTTTGTTTAGAATTTGATTCAAATTATTCGTTGTCTTTTTAGGCCTTTTCAATAATTAATTTAGTCTTGCTTATTGACGATGTTTAGCGATGCAATTTACAGTAGGCCTAGCACCTATATCAGTGTGATCGCTATTAAAGACAGAACAATGTGGACTGCAAATGGGTTCAAGTTAATGTATTTAGCAAAGATAGGTCTAGATTTTGTTATTTTGTTTCTGTAAGCCATTTAAAACAAACTGTAACAGACTAACATTGGAATTAGAGTTGATTCCTAGGCAATACATAAAATCCCATAAATACACAACTTGAAGCAACCATATACAGTATTTCCCCATGGAGCACATTCTGATTGGTCAGTGAGGGGCCAAGCCTTCACACACCCATAACTTGTTTATTCATCAAAACCCAGCCCTTTCCCACCAACGCCAGCAAATGGGCCAACATTTTCTATATGGAAAATAGCTCAAATCTTTCTGCCACACACTTGTAGTGCTAGCGCCTGCGTGTAGATTTACCATTGTGTTAGGTTTGTTCAAATTGAGCCCTTTATTATTCAGATATGGTACATTCAATGGCTGTTGTTGCTACAGTAGGTGTTGAGATATCAACAAGTGATTTCTTCACATTGACATTAATCACCTAGAAGCACAGTGTGTCCTTATGTTTACGTGAACGTGTTATGTCCTTCAGTGCTGTGAATGGATTGGATGGCAGCTTCGCTTGTGGAGCAAAATAAAATGTTATTTCCTGTTGAATGTCAAGACTGCTCTTACATCAGGTTACATCAGGTGAACTAAATTGGATTCAACTTGGCCAAAGGTCCACCCACTTCAGTGTGTGTCCGTGTGTGTGTGTGTATAGTCGTGGCCAAACGTTTTGAGAATGACACAAATATACATTTTCACAAAGTTTGCTGCTTCAGTGTCTTTAGATATTTTGTCAGATGTTATTATGGAACACTGAAGTATAATTACAAGCATTTCATATGTGTCAAAGGCTTTTATTGACAATTACATGAAGTTGATGCAAAGAGTCAATATTTGCAGTGTTGACCCTTCTTTTTCAAGACCTCTGCAATCCGCCCTGGCATGCTGTAAATTAACTTCTGGACCACATCCTGACTGATGGCAGCCCATTCTTGCATAATCAATGCTTGGAGTTTGTCAGAATTTGTGGGTTTTTGTTTGTCCACCCGCCTCTTGAGGATTGACCACAAGTTCTCAATGGGATTAAGGTCTGGGAGTTTCCTGGCCATGGACCCAAAATATCGATGTTTTGTTCCCCGAGCCACTTAGTTATCACTTTTGCATAATGGCAAGGTACCCCATCATGCTGGAAAAGGCATTGTTCATCACCAAACTGTTCCTGGATGGTTGGGAGAAGTTGCTCTTGGAGGATATGTTGGTACTATTCTTTATTCATGGCTGTGTTCTTAGGCAAAATTGTGAGTGAGCCCACTCCCTTGGCTGAGAAGCAACACCACACATGAATTGTCTCAGGATGCTTTACTGTTGGCATGACACAGGACTGATAGTAGCGCTCAACTTGTCTTCTCCGGACAAGCTTTTTCCAGATCCCCAAAACAATCGGAAAGGGGATTCATCAGAGAAAATGACTTTACCCCAGTCCTCAGCAGTCCAATCCCTGTACTCTTTGCAGAATATTAGTCTGTTCCTGATGTTTTTCCTGGAGAGACGTGGCTTCTTTGCTGCCCTTCTTGACACCAGGCTATCCTCCAAAAGTCTTCGCATCACTGTGCGTGCAGATGCACTCACACCTGCCTGCTGCCATTCCTAAGCAATCTCTGTACTGGTGGTGCCCCGATCCCACAGCTGAATCAACTTTAGGAGACGGTCCTGGCGCTTGCTGGACTTTCTTGGGCGCCCTGAATCCTTCTTCACAACAACTGAACCACTCTCCTTGAAGTTCTTGATGATCCGATAAATGGTTGATTTAGGTGCAATCTTACTGGTAGCAATGTCCTAGCCTGTGAAGCCCTTTTTGTGCAAAGGAATGATGACGGCACGTGTTTCCTTGCAGGTAACCATGGCTGACAGATGAAGAACAATGATTCCAAGCACCACCCTCCTTTTGAAGCTTCCAGTCTGTTATTCGAACTCAATCAGCATGACAGAATGATCTCCAGCCTTGTCCTCGTCAACACTCACACCTGTGTTAACGAGAGAATCACTGACATGATGTAAGCTGGTCCTTTTGTGGCAGGGCTGAATTGTAGTGGAAATGTTTTTTTGGCAAAGGGGGACTTTGCAATGAATTGCAATTCATCTACTCACTCTTCATAACATTCTGGAGTATATGCAAATTGCCATCATAAAAACTGAGGCAGCAGACTTTGTGAAAATGTATATTTGTGTCATTCTCAAAACTTTTGGCCACGACTGTACATATGCGCATGTGAGGCACTGTCACTTGTACTAAGATTGTACTGAGATTTATGGAGATTTCTTTTTATTTATTTATTTTCTATATTCATGTTGTCATCCATTTAGCATTTTTGTTGATGTAGTTTAGCCTTCCCCACATTAATAACATGCCGGTTTTCCATCTCGCCGCTCGTGCCGCTGCCAGCAATGGGGCGATTGGACTAAATTGCCTACCTTTCATTTGTTTTGTTTTTCCGCTCTGACGGAGTAATAGGCATTAGGCATTTCTCTCTATCCTCCATTCTCAACCTCCTCTCCTCTCTGGAAGAGCTGCGTTCGCCAGCCTCATAACTCATATAAGGACTGTGTTCCGTAGCAGCAGCTCATCATAACAGCAGCCACCTGCCCTGCGGATAGGGATAGGCAGCATCTTCCAAAAAAAATGCAACGTTCATATAATTGAAAACGCAAGTGTTAGTAATGCTATTGTAAAAGCAGGATGGTAGTGGAGAAGAGAGAGAGAGAGTTAGAGAGAGAGAGAGGTAGAGAGAGGGGTAGAGAGAGAGAGAGGTAGAGAGAGAGAGGCAGAGAGAGAGAATTAGAGGTAGAGAGAGAGAGAGGTAGAGAGAGAGAGGCAGAGAGAGAGAGTTAGAGGTAGAGAGAGGTAGGGAGAGAGTTAGAGAGAGGGGTAGAGAGAGACAGAGAGGTAGAGAGAGAGGTAGAGAGAGAGAGAGAGAGAGCGAGAGGTAGAGAGAGAGGGGTAGAGAGAGAGAGTGCGAGAGAGAGAGAGAGGTAGAGAGAGGTAGAGAGAGAGTTAGAGAGAGGGGTAGAGAGAGAGAGAGGTAGAGAGAGGTAACGAGAGAGAGTTAGAGAGAGAGGGGTAGAGAGAGGTAGAGAGAGAGAGGTAGAGAGAGGTAGAGAGAGAAGTAGAGAAAGGTAGAGAGAAAGTTAGAGAGAGAGAGTTAGAGAGAGAGATTTAGAGAGAAAGGTAGAGAGAGAGGTAGGGAGAGTTGGAGAGAGAGAGGTAGAAAGAGAGAGTTAGAGAGAGAGGTAGGGAGAGTTAGAGAGAGAGAGTTAGAGAGGTAGGGAGAGTTAGAGACTGAGCAAATGTCAAATTGGCTTTTTACCAAATTACCGTACAACAGACCACGTATTCACCCTGCACACCCTAATTGACAAACAAACAAAACAAAACAAAGGCAAAGTCTTCTCATGCTTTGTTGATTTCAAAAAAGCCTTCGACTCAATTTGGCATGAGGGTCTGCTATACAAATTGATGGAAAGTGGTGTTGGGGGTAAAACATATGACATTATAAAATCCATGTACACAAACAACAAGTGTGCGGTTAAAATAGGCAAAAAACACACACATTTCTTCCCACAGGGCCGTGGGGTGAGACAGGGATGCAGCTTAAGCCCCACCCTCTTCAACATATACATCAACGAATTGGCTAGGGCACTAGAAAAGTCTGCAGCACCCGGCCTCACCCTACTAGAATCTGAAGTCAAATGTCTACTGTTTGCTGATGATCTGGTGCTTCTGTCACCAACTAAGGAGGGCCTACAGCAGCACCTAGATATTCTGCACAGATTCTGCCAGACCTGGGCCCTGACAGTAAATCTCAGTAGGACCAAAATAATGGTGTTCCAAAAAAAGTCCAGTTGCCAGGACCACGAATACAAATTCCATCTAGACACCGTTGACCTAGTGTCACACCCTGGCCATAGAGAGGTTTTTATTCTCTATTTTGGTTAGGCCAGGGTGTGACTAGGGTGGGCATTCTAGTTTCTTTATTTCTATGTTGGTGTGGTTCCCAATCAGAAGCAGCTGTCTATCGTTGTCTTTGATTGGGCATCATATATACATTTTCCTTTTTCGTTTGGGTTTTGTGGGTAAGTTGTTTTCTGTTTAGTGTCTGCACCTGACAGGACTGTTTCGGTTTTCCCGCTTTGTTATTTTGTTCGAGTGTTTTGAGTAATAAATGTATCATGAACACTTACCACTCTGCGTTTTGGTCCATGCATTCCGACAAGAGCCGTGACACCTAGAGCACACAAAAAACTATACATACCTTGGCCTAAACATCATCGCCACAGGTAACTTCCACAAAGCTGTGAACGATCTGAGAGACAAGGCAAGAAGGGCATTCTATGCCATCAAAAGGAACATAAATTTCAACATACCAATTAGGATCTGTCTAAAAATACTTGAATCAGTCATAGAGCCCATCGCCCTTTATGGTTGTGAGGTCTGGGGTCCGCTCACCAACCAAGACTTCACAAAATGGGACAAAAACCAAATTGAGACTCTGCATGCAGAATTCTGCAAAAATATCCTCCGTGTACAACGTAGAACACCAAATAATGCATGCAGAGCAGAATTAGGCCGATACCCACTAATTATCAAAATCCAGAAAAGAGCCGTTAAATTCTACAACCACCTAAAAGGAAGCGATTCCCAAACCTTCCATAACAAAGCCATCACCTACAGAGAGATGAACCTGGAGAACAGTCCCCTAAGCAAGCTGGTCCTAGGGCTCTGTTCACAAACACAAACACACCCCACAGAGCCCCAGGACAACAGCACAATTAGACCCAACCAAATCATGAGAAAACAAAAAGATAATTACTTGACACATTGGAAAGAATTAACAAATAAACAGAGCAAACTAGAATGCTATTTGGCCCTAAACAGAGAGTACACAGTGGCAGAATACCTGACCACTGTGACTGACCCAAACTTAAGGAAAGCTTTGACTATGTACAGACTCAGTGAGCATAGCCTTGCTATTGAGAAAGGCCGCCGTAGGCAGACATGGCTCTCAAGAGAAGACAGGCTATGTGCTCACTGCTCACAAAATGAGGTGGAAACTGAGCTGCACTTCCTAACCTCCTGCCAAATGTATGACCATATTAGAGACACATATTTCCCTCAGATCACACAGACCCACAAAGAATTCGAAAACAAATCCAATTTTGATAAACTCCCATATCTACTGGGTGAAATTCCACAGTGTGCCATCACAGCAGCAAGATTTGTGACCTGTTGCCACAAGAAAAGGGCAACCAGTGAAGAACAAACACCATTGTAAATACAACCCATATTTATGCTTATTTATTTTCCCTTGTGTACTTTAACCATTTGTACATTGTTACAACACTGTATATATACAATATGACATTTGTAATGTATTTATTGTTTTGAAAGTTCTGTATGTGTAATGTTTACTGTTAATTTTTATTGTTCATTTAACTTTTGTATATTATCTACCTCACTTGCTTTGGCAATGTTAACACATGTTTCCCATGCCAATAAAGCCCCTTGAATTGAATTGAATTGAGAGAGAGGTAGAGAGAGTTAGAGAGAGTTAGAGAGCGAGGTAGAGAGAGAGAGTTAGAGAGAAAGGTAGAGAGCGGTAGAAAGAGAGAGTTAGAGAGAGAGAGGTAGAGAGAGTTAGAGAGAGTTAGAGAGCGAGGTAGAGAGAGAGAGTTAGAGAGAAAGGTAGAGAGCGCTAGAAAGAGAAAGTTAGAGAGAGAGAGGTAGAGAGAGTTAGAGAGAGTTAGAGAGCGAGGTAGAGAGAGGGAGTTAAAGAGAAAGGTAGAGAGAGAGGTAGAGAGAGAGAGAGAGTTA